>NC_041397.2:285753267-286053267 GCF_900747795.2 Erpetoichthys calabaricus | reverse complement strand
GGGTCAGTACGTTTGAAAGAGACAGTACTGCTGCAATAAATTATTTTATCGAGGATCACGCACAGGACAGCAATCATCTTGCGGGAGGCAGGAACAATCTCTGGATGAGGTGCTAGCTCGTTGCTACCACTGCCCCTACATTCCCCCATGTTTTATAGATGATATCATTATAATGATAGGAATTAAAGCAAGTATACGTCTTTGTATTTAATTGTTCAGAGAGCTGCAACATCATTAATGTAATGTATTTCTGTGTCCTGTTGGCATAAGAGAAAGCCTGTTTAAGAAGCATGCAGTGATTCACACACAGAGTACATAGAAGAACAAATAGAATATGAAGCATTTAATATGCTACTTTAGTTATGATGGGATTTGACAAACTAGTAAATTAAATAATTTTAAGATGAAGTTTATGACATACTTCTTTAATGACAAAATAAACTATGTGATTAAAGTGGAAATCTTGATCTTTTTTTTCCACTGTGTCCCTATTTTTTTTCTTTTCTCTGTACCCTAATACGCTTCCATATGACAGACACTCAGACAGTGGGCTACAACTCACCTTTTCACAGCGACTTTGATATCTGACCACTTTATTTCGGGCACTTTGCGACTTTCTGAACTTGAACTTTCAAGTTTCTCCACAACTCTGTTACTCGATCAACTTCCTTTTGTTGTTTATATCAGTGCTTAATCCAACAAATAGTATGTTTTCCTTTGCTTCCACTTGGTATTCGCTGAAATTCTTCTTTTTCCCCTGTGCTTTTGCCATTGTCTTTTCACAGAACGCAAAACATAAGGGGCTATTTATATTGATTTTCATATTCAAAGAGGCGTAATTCTGGGAGGGGCGACAGGCATGTGCATGAGCATTACAGACCGGGATTTATGTAGTGGAAAAATGTGGAAGTTGGCTTACGCACAGATTTATACATCTGGATTTTTTTGTGTGTGCGCACATTTCCGCTTTTGTCCGTACGCCATGTTTTAATGTGAATTCAATGCATGGCGTTATGCATGAGGCCCCTGGTCATTTGTACTTCTCCCTCTTCAAGAAAAAAGTTTTACATTGCAAACTTTACACCATTACACAATGGCCAACTGATTAAATAGTTTGTCCTTTTGTTTATGAAAGATTATTGAAAATATGACATCTTAATGCTCTAGCTTTTTGTACTTAAATGTTGTCTACATTTTGATAATTAATTACCCTTTTAAATATGTTACAAAATAGTACATTGTAAAGCATAATAAATAGTATTGAAAGTAATACATGTGCTATTTTTACGCGATTTATACAAATCTGAATAGCAAGGTGGCTTAGTGGTTAATCCAGCTGCCTCACAGGACCAGGAATGTGGAGCCAAACTGAGTAATCAGGCAAGAATTGGTCTTTGTCAGGGAGGGAAGAAAGAACCCAATGGTCATTCTAACAGAGCCTGAGAAGTCGTTTGCTGAGATCTGTCAGAAGGACAACCATCTCAGCAGCACCCCATCAATCAGGGGTTTATTATAGAGTGGCTAGATAGAGGACACTCTTGACTAAAAGGTATATGACAGTTTAACAGCACTGAAACGAGTGAGCCAACAGAAGATCAACTAAGTCAGGTCCTCAAACTCCAACCAATTTCATTCAAACAGTTGCTTAATTAGGCGCAGAGTCTTGTTGTTAATTAAACCCATTCTCTAATTCCATGGCGTGTTGCTGCTCCTATTGTGCAATAGCAGACATTTTCAAAATTGTTAATTTTTTCTTTACTTTTCTAAGAGCACGGGTAAAATGTTTTGGGGACCTTAGCAAATCAACATTCTTGAGTCCTCCACCCTTTTTATTTTCAGATATTGTGTGATGGTCACTGTTTTCTGGTTATTTTTTGATTCATTTTGTATCTCATTATTGTTTGGGTGCTAATTAAGGAAAAAGAAACAATTAAGGGGTCTGAGTCTTCAAGAGCAAGTCAAATAAAATTACTGTAATTCCAAAGAAGTTAATTAGCAGCAGAAACAGGTCACTAATTAAGAAAAAGGTTAGAATGAAAACCTGAAGCCACTGCGGCCTTCCAGGACTGGAGTTTGAGATCCCTGTTCTAGTTCATCTGGGCTGCTGGTCATTTCACTTTAAGCCTCATCTGTCCTTTGCCTAACCTGTCTTTTTGGTGACCATCACAGGAAATATGCTGGTTTGTTTGTGCATCCCATCTATTTGTATAGTAAACCTTATCTTGTTAGAGTTTTTCCGCTTCAGACCGTTGGCTGGACCTCTGGTTTCCTCATGGTATTAGGCATCCTGGTTTTTTCATGTTTTTTTATTTTTTACCTTTGCCTGCTCCTGAGTTTGAATTTTGGTTTTCCTAATGTACGCTGCCTTTATTTTCTGGCTATGATTCTATGATTTGTTTATTTGACCTCTTTCATTCAAATATGACATCAATGATTCAGCAGGCTTAGAAGAAAAAAAATGTTTTTATACCTCTTATCCACCTGGCTGGATTATGACACAGTAATTGTATGTTACTTTCTTCATCTATGAAACTGCATTTTAGTCTACACATTCATCTGCTGTCATGGCGGCAATCCCCGAACCCGCTGGTGGACACCGGCGGTGAAGGATGCCGTCAAGCTGAAGAAGGAGTCCTACAGGACCCTTTTGTCCTGTGGGACCCCGGAGGCAGCTGATAGGTACCGGCAGGCCAAGCAGAATGCGGCTTTGGTGGTTGCTGAGGCAAAAACTCGGACGTGGGAGGAGTTTGGGGAGGCCATGGAGAATGACTTTCGGACGGCTTCGAGGAGATTCTGGTCCACCATCCGGCGTCTCAGGAAGGGGAAGCAGTGCAGTGTCAACACTGTATATGGTGGGGATGGTGCGCTGCTGACCTCGACTCGGGACGTTGTGGGTCGGTGGGGGGAATACTTCGAAGACCTCCTCAATCCCATTAACATGCCTTCCAATGAGGAAGCAGAGCCTAGGGACTCAGAGGTGGGCTCCCCCATCTCTGGGACTGAGGTCACCTAGGTGGTCAAAAAACTCCTTGGTGGCAGGGCCCCGGGGGTGGATGAGATACGCCCGGAGTTCCTCAAGACTCTGGATGTTGTAGGACTGTCTTGGCTGACACGCCTCTGCAACATCGCATGGACATCAGGGACAGTGCCTCTGGATTGGCAGACCGGGGTGGTGGTCCCCCTCTTTAAGAAGGGGGATCGGAGGGTGTGTTCCAACTACAGAGGGATCACACTCCTCAGCCTCCCTGGAAAAGTCTATTCAGGGGTCCTGGAGAGGAGGGTCCGTCGGATAGTCGAGCCTCGGATTCAGGAGGAACAGTGTGGTTTTCGTCCTGGTCGCGGAACAGTGGACCAGCTCTATACCCTTAGCAGGGTCCTGGAGGGTGCATGGGAGTTTGCCCAACCAGTCTACATGTGTTTTGTGTACCTAGAAAAGGCATTCGACCGTGTCCCTCGGGGAATCCTGTGGGGGGTACTCCGAGAGTATGGGGTACCGGCCCCCCTGATAAGGGCTGTTCAGTCCCTGTACAATCGGTGCCAGAGCTTGGTCCGCATTGCCGGCAGTAAGTCGAACCCGTTTCCAGTGAGAGTTGGACTCCGCCAGGGCTGCCCTTTGTCACCGATTCTGTTCATAACTTTTATGGACAGAATTTCTAGGCGCAGCCAGGGTGTTGAGGGGGTCCGGTTTGGTGGGCTCAGGATTGAGTCACTGCTTTTTGCAGATGATGTTGTCCTGTTTGCTTCATCAGGCCGTGATCTTCAGCTCTCTCTGGATCGGTTCGCAGCCGAGTGTGAAGCGGCTGGGATGAGAATCAGCACCTCCAAATCCGAGACCATGGTCCTCAGCCGGAAAAGGGTGGAGTGCCCTCTCAGGGTTGGTAGCGAGATCCTGCCCCAAGTGGAGGAGTTCAAGTATCTCGGGGTCTTGTTCACGAGTGAGGGAAGAATGGAGCGTGAGATCGACAGGCGGATCGGTGCGGCATCCGCAGTAATGCGGGCGTTGCATCGGTCTGTCGTGGTGAAAAAGGAGCTGAGCCGCAAGGCGAAGCTCTCAATTTACCAGTCGATCTATGTTCCTACCCTCACCTATGGTCATGAGCTATGGGTAGTGACCGAAAGAACGAGATCGCGAATACAAGCGGCTGAAATGAGTTTCCTCCGCAGGGTGTCTGGGCTTTCCCTTAAAGATAGGGTGAGAAGCTCAGTCATCCGGGAGGGGCTCAGAGTAGAGCCGCTGCTCCTCCGCATCGAGAGGAGTCAGATGAGGTGGCTCGGGCATCTGATCAGGATGCCTCCTGGACGCCTCCCTGGTGAGGTGTTCCGGGCACGTCTAACCGGGAGGAGGCCCCGGGGAAGACCCAGGACACGTTGGAAGGACTATGTCTCTCGACTGGCCTGGGAACGCCTTGGGATTCTCCCGGAAGAGCTAGAAGAAGTGGCCGGGGAGAGGGAAGTCTGGGCATCTCTGCTCAAGCTGCTGCCCCCGCGACCCGACCTCGGATAAGCGGGAGACAATGGATGGATGGATGGTATCATTGGATCAGCAGCTGATCAGAAAGCTCTACGGTAGATTGTGTCAAAAGTGGAGAGAATTATTGGGATACAGCTTCTAGCAGATACTGCCTCAACTATGTGCACAGTCTATTTGAACTTCTCACATTCGGCAAATGCTTCATAGCCTTTCCTGTAGGGACCTCACGGTTCAGAAACAGTTTCATCCCAAGAGCTATAAACACATTCAATCAGTCCATCAAGTCTTTCCGGTAGAACTGTTTGTACTTATAAGTACAATTATCTCACTATAAACTTGTACTACGGTTGTAATATTTCACAACCTGAGCCACTTATGCTTTCATATTGTATATTTTTCATTGTTGTTTATCATATTATTATTATTATAATTATTATTATTGTTGTTGTTATTTTACCATTTTATAGGAAAATAAATTTATGGAGGATTTGCATATTGAATCTCATTGTACCATACAATTATAATAAAGGAATTCAATTCATTTCAAAAGAAGAGAGGGTGTATTTACAGATGATGCCGACTGGCTTTTAAGTCGATTTAGGTTTCCAAGCGTTATCTTCTTGGAGCTCTTGATATCTTTTTTAACCCTTTAACCGCCAACTCCCTAAATATTCCCCACGCCAGGCGAAATCTGAACAATTTTCGTTTTTTTACTTTTTTACATTTTTTTTACATTTTTTACATTTATTCAAGCAGTATTGACCACTAAATGTTGTGCAAGTTCTAGAAATGGGCAAACACATAATAAAGCACAAAATGTACCTTTTCTCAGGCTTCTGGATTTATTGTCAACTACAAAAACGGAACAGTCAAAAGTAATTCAAAAGTAGTTCAGTCAATCATAGTTTCATTCCCAGTATTTGAGTTTGCTGTGCCACAGGCCAAAGCAGGGAACTGCACAAAGTCCTGGATTGCTGGGACACTTTGAGCAGAAGGTCTTGACGTCTCTACGCTGACCCTTCTTTGAACAGACATGACAGCGTTTTTCTGAAAGTCCAAAGTCCTTACATTCATCTGGCAACACTGCTGAAATACTACTCATAGGATCCTCTTTGCCAGTGTATACACGAAATCTATAAATGTAACCTGAATTCTCAGCTAAGCAAAACATCTTGATACCAAACCGTGCCCTTTTCAATGGTAGATACTGTCGAAACTGTAAGCGGCCCTTCCACGACAATAAACTTTCATCCACTGCAACTGACGGTCCTGGCATGTAGGGCAACTGAAATGCTTCAAATAAATGATCAATCAAAGAACGTAGCTTGAACAAGTGGTCGCGGTTTGGATCTTTCTTATCTGGCTCATTTCTGTTGTCATTCAAATGAAAGAATTTCAGCAGCAAAGAGAATCGGTTACGTGTCATGACAGCTGCAAAAATAGGTGTTGCATACATAGGATCTGTAGACCAGTACATCTCAATATCTGGTTTTCTGATTATTCCCATCAACATCAAAATCCCAATGAATTTTTTCATTTCGTTTTCATCAGTGTCAAACCAAGCACGAACACGGGAATGGTAAATTGGGATTTTTCTCAATAAACTGTGCTGCATACAGATTTGTCTGATGAACAAAATGTCTGATCAAATCAGGTGACACAAACAGCTCATAAAACTGCTCAGCAGTGTAATTGTTTACATCAACAATAAAGCCACACGTTCCCTCAAATGAATGCAGAAAAGGTAGTTCACCACGGGCAGCAGCCCAGCTGAGATACTGGGGATACACCCACTCAGCGCCGTCATCCGATGCGTCTTCATTCACAGTATCATGCAGCGCACGTTGCTGCTCATCATTGTCGCTAAAATCTTCTTCAGAACTGCTACAATCATGATCAGAACTGTCCAAAATCGCCTGCAAAGCCTCACTTGAAGTCAGTTTACGTTTCGCCATATTCACAGCTGTTACATGCGAATCACGTCACATGACCGGCCAAAACAACCACAGACTTGTCGAAATACAACGTAGTAATAATACCCACGCCAAACCGTCAGTTATACTACTTGCCAGGCATTCATATAACCACAGGCAAATGTGCCGGATAATTCCGGCAGTATGGCGTTAGCAATAAAACAACGGTGCCGGATATATCCGGCAGAGGGCGGTTAAGGGGTTAAGATGAAATGCAGTAAAGTATATATATATATATATATATATATATATATATATATATATATATATATTATATTATATTATACAGATACATTTTTAACTTCATTTAAATAATGTATAGTGTTATTAAACGTGTGGACACGGTGAACAGCGGTACCGATGAACTGACACCCAGGTTAGGGATTGTTTCTGCTTTGTGTTGTATGCTTGCTGGGACTGGCGCAACCCTGGATGGATAGACGGATGGAATAATTAAACATGTACTATGAAGATATTTCAAAATTCCTTGAAGGTTTTGAAGAATCTGCATTCTAAGCTTACAGTTGGCTTGACATTTATTAAAAAGCTGATTGTGTGGCAATTGATTACTTGGAGAAAAAAAAGGAAGGACAGGAATTGAGGGTCAGTACGTTTGAAAGAGACAGTACTGCTGCAATAAATTATTTTATCGAGGATCACGCACAGGACAGCAATCATCTTGCGGGAGGCAGGAACAATCTCTGGATAAGGTGCTAGCTCGTTGCTACCACTGCCCCTACGTTCCCCCATGTTTTATAGATGATATCATTATAATGATAGGAATTAAAGCAAGTATACGTCTTTGTATTTAATTGTTCAGAGAGCTGCAACATCATTAATGTAATGTATTTCTGTGTCCTGTTGGCATAAGAGAAAGCCTGTTTAAGAAGCATGCAGTGATTCACACACAGAGTACATAGAAGAACAAATAGAATATGAAGCATTTAATATGCTACTTTAGTTATGATGGGATTTGACAAACTAGTAAATTAAATAATTTTAAGATGAAGTTTATGACATACTTCTTTAATGACAAAATAAACTATGTGATTAAAGTGGAAATCTTGATCTTTTTTTCCACTGTGTCCCTATTTTTTTTCTTTTCTCTGTACCCTAATACGCTTCCATATGACAGACACTCAGACAGTGGGCTACAACTCACCTTTTCACAGCGACTTTGATATCTGACCACTTTATTTCGGGCACTTTGCGACTTTCTGAACTTGAACTTTCAAGTTTCTCCACAACTCTGTTACTCGATCAACTTCCTTTTGTTGTTTATATCAGTGCTTAATCCAACAAATAGTATGTTTTCCTTTGCTTCCACTTGGTATTCGCTGAAATTCTTCTTTTTCCCCTGTGCTTTTGCCATTGTCTTTTCACAGAACGCAAAACATAGGGGGCTATTTATATTGATTTTCATATTCAAAGAGGCGTAATTCTGGGAGGGGCGACAGGCATGTGCATGAGCATTACAGACCGGGATTTATGTAGTGGAAGAATGTGGAAGTTGGCTTACGCACAGATTTATACATCTGGATTTTTTTGTGTGCGCGCACATTTCCGCTTTTGTCCGTACGCCATGTTTTAATGTGAATTCAATGCATGGCGTTATGCATGAGGCCCCTGGTCATTTGTACTTCTCCCTCTTCAAGAAAAAAGTTTTACATTGCAAACTTTACACCATTACACAATGGCCAACTGATTAAATAGTTTGTCCTTTTGTTTATGAAAGATTATTGAAAATATGACATCTTAATGCTCTAGCTTTTTGTACTTAAATGTTGTCTACATTTTGATAATTAATTACCCTTTTAAATATGTTACAAAATAGTACATTGTAAAGCATAATAAATAGTATTGAAAGTAATACATGTGCTATTTTTACGCGATTTATGCAAATCTGAATAGCAAGGTGGCTTAGTGGTTAATCCAGCTGCCTCACAGGACCAGGAATGTGGAGCCAAACTGAGTAATCAGGCAAGAATTGGTCTTTGTCAGGGAGGGAAGAAAGAACCCAATGGTCATTCTAACAGAGCCTGAGAAGTCGTTTGCTGAGATCTGTCAGAAGGACAACCATCTCAGCAGCACCCCATCAATCAGGGGTTTATTATAGAGTGGCTAGATAGAGGACACTCTTGACTAAAAGGTATATGACAGTTTAACAGCACTGAAACGAGTGAGCCAACAGAAGATCAACTAAGTCAGGTCCTCAAACTCCAACCAATTTCATTCAAACAGTTGCTTAATTAGGCGCAGAGTCTTGTTGTTAATTAAACCCATTCTCTAATTCCATGGCTTGTTGCTGCTCCTATTGTGCAATAGCAGACATTTTCAAAATTGTTAATTTTTTCTTTACTTTTCTAAGAGCACGGGTAAAATGTTTTGGGGACCTTAGCAAATCAACATTCTTGAGTCCTCCACCCTTTTTATTTTCAGATATTGTGTGATGGTCACTGTTTGCTGGTTATTTTTTGATTCATTTTGTATCTCATTATTGTTTGGGTGCTAATTAAGGAAAAAGAAACAATTAAGGGGTCTGAGTCTTCAAGAGCAAGTCAAATAAAATTACTGTAATTCCAAAGAAGTTAATTAGCAGCAGAAACAGGTCACTAATTAAGAAAAAGGTTAGAATGAAAACGCAGCCACTGCGGCCTTCCAGGACTGGAGTTTGAGATCCCTGTTCTAGTTCATCTGGGCTGCTGGTCATTTCACTTTAAGCCTCATCTGTCCTTTGCCTAACCTGTCTTTTTGGTGACCATCACAGGAAATATGCTGGTTTGTTTGTGCATCCCATCTATTTGTATAGTAAACCTTATCTTGTTAGAGTTTTTCCGCTTCAGACCGTTGGCTGGACCTCTGGTTTCCTCATGGTATTAGGCATCCTGGTTTTTTCATGTTTTTTTATTTTTTACCTTTGCCTGCTCCTGAGTTTGAATTTTGGTTTTCCTAATGTACGCTGCCTTTATTTTCTGGCTATGATTCTATGATTTGTTTATTTGACCTCTTTCATTCAAATATGACATCAATGATTCAGCAGGCTTAGAAGAAAAAAAATGTTTTTATACCTCTTATCCACCTGGCTGGATTATGACACAGTAATTGTATGTTACTTTCTTCATCTATGAAACTGCATTTTAGTCTACACATTCATCTGCTGACTATTTCTCAAAAACATGTTACCTGTAGCTGTTGAGTTCTTGTTTAGCCAAAGAGAACTCATGGTGATTTCATGAGTTCTGTGAAAAGGGTCTTTGTTTTGTAAGAAATATTGCCTGACCCGCTTCCCGTGCCATTTTCAGTCACATCTTCTTTTTTCCTGTTATGTCTTTAGAAAAGAAGTGTTTATAGTGTTTGAATGTGAGACTAGAGGATATGCAGCCCACATCGCTTCTATTCTGTTTTCCTCATTAAACACCAGTGAGGTTGGGGACTTAGAGTTCCATAGATTTTGGTGTCAAATAGAAATGTATTTTTTTTTTGTCTGCTACTTCAATGCACAGCCAGCATTATAATAAATTGCCAGAGTACCAAAAGGCATTCTAGCTTAGATTATGGGTAAAAGTAGCAGTCTAGTTAAGGAGTGCAGTAAATGAACATATACAGTTATAGAGGACATAGTGTATTATTTTAAAAATATGTAGCTCTATATACTTTAACACGTATTCTTCCCATGAAATTTTGAATTTATGCTGACTTCAATACATATAGATAAAGGTTGGGGGAATCCCTGTAATTACATTGCTAAAGAATGTTATTTTTATGGCATGAATTTTTATTTTGCTTTTATTAGAGAAATTAAAGCCCGGCAATAGTTTTAAACCAGGAGGGTGGGGTACAGTAATTATTCCTGGAAGACCTCTGTAATTTTAGTCCTGTCTGAATCACTCATGTCAGTAACTTTTTATGGACTACACATTCCTGTTTCAGTAAAGTGTCTTTTACCTTCTATAAAAGCCCCATGTGAAGTGACATGTTAGTAAAATGTCATCATTTCCTGTGAAAATGAGGTTTTCACAGACAAATGAAGCCATTCGAATAACTAGTCCTTGCTCTGTGTGACCCACCTCAAACAACGTCTAACCAACTCATCAGTCAAGAAGACTAGTTGGTGATACTCCAAATTCAGAGTTCTTATCAGAGGACTCATGCTTGTGTCATCATTAGGCAAACAACCCACTTGACACTGTTAGATAATGTGTAACATCAGGACCCATTGTTGCCTTGTATTAATCAATTAAAAATTAATTAATGAATTCTTTTGCCTCAACGAATGGTTGCCACCATGATTCATCTCTTGTTATAGGGAGGAGTAATAGTTTATGTAGTGACGGCATTTCGTAACTGCAGAAGGCATGCTGCAATCTATCTATCTATCTATCTATAGGCACATCAACACTTTTAAGTTGTGATTGAAATGAATAATTTGCATTATGATACAGCTCAGTTTGATATTTAAAGAACAATTTCTCTTTTTGAATTTTCAGCCAAATTGAATCACTTAACTTTTCATGCTTGTGTTGAAGGGGGTTTCATGATCCAAATACAGCTTGCAGTACTTCCAATGGAAAAAATACTTTTTCTTCAAGAAGATGTAGTCATAGTATTGAAATATATGACCAAAATAAACAACATAAACAAAACTGCCTCATTACAGAAAGGTGTAGGAGAGCAAGATGGAGAACCTATTGTGTTTATGATCACTTAATTGCTTATCCCTATGCCAACCACTGAAGAGCTCCACTCGTCCTTCTCATTCCAGTGCACTTTGCTGTACTTAACTCAGCCGATCCTCCTAATGACAGCCAATAGCTCAGATGCAGTCTGTGTGAAGCCAATTAAGAGCAATTTTAAAGTCTGAGCAACACCAATTCAGATAAAATTTAATTAAAAACTTGCGTGTAATAAAACAATTGGAGGCTCATTGAGAAACTACTCAAATACGTTTTTATTTTGTGCTTTTTGAACTTAAATATATAACCATGTTGCATATACCGCAGTTCAGTAAGCCAACTACAGTTATAAAAATACTTTATAAATCTATAAGTCACTTTCAAGTTCTCCTTTCACACTAAAAAAGAGAGTGTAAAAGTAAAGAAGTTTATAATAAAAGTTATTATGTAGAAGATGATGTGTTCAAAGGAATACTCCATCCTAAAATTAGATTCTTTAAAATGTTTTTTCCCCATTTAGTTTGGAGTAATGACCAAGAAAAAATGTAATGTCATGTTTTTATGTAAAATGTAGATAACAAATTTTCTGATATAATATGGGACTATGGTGACCATAATTGAACAAACGCAAACAAACCTTGACAACCTATAGGAGGAACAGGACAGGCACTCTAAATTACTGGAGGGGCAAGATTATTTAAAGCTTTATATATTAGTATTTTTGAAATCAATTCTAAAGGACACAGGTAACCAATGTAATGATCCTAAGACTGGTGAGAGGTCCTCAGATTTTCTTTTTTCTCGCTATGATTCCTGCTGCTGCATTCTGCACTAATTGCAACTGATTGATGTCTTTCTTAAGTGGTCCTTTTAAGAGTCCATTACAATAATCAAGTTAACTAAAAACAAAAGCGTGAATTAATTTCTCAGCGTTTTGCAATGTTTCTTAAGTGAAAAAATACAGATCTGGTAATGTGGTTAATGTGGGATCTGAAGTTTAGGTGCCAGAGGAAAAGGAAGAGGAAGTGAACAAGGGGAGAGCAATAAAACAGTGCAGAATTGGGATGGAGCCAGTGCTGACAGAATGAGGCAAATGGTCAGAGAAGCGCAAGTGGAGGAATTCCATGAGCAGATCAGTCCCTTCTGATTTTTCCTTGGTCAAGGACTGACCATCACTGGAATGCCTCTACTTGTGCTCCTCCAAGGGGCTTCCACAGTAGCTTGCCTCTTTCTAACATCAGATCCAACCTGATTCTGCACTGTTTTCTCGCTCTCCCCTTGTTCCCTTTGTAAATTTTCTTCTTCTCTCATTTCTCCTCTTTTTAACCTTCTCAGGATAATTTTATACTCTTTGTGAGTGCAGGTGCACTAAACGATCCACAGAGCCCCAGTGAAGTGTTTTGCATGTGAATGCTTTTTCAGTTCTTTACCCCATCATGTGCTCCATGGTCACTTGTAACTCCTGCACACACTCACACTCATGACATCTGAGCCACACTATTTTTAAAAATAAGCTGCACATGCTCCGATCCAACATTGACCCTGGACACACTTCACCATATGCAGCCACCCCCAAGCTTTCAGTTCAGTCTTTTAGCTCAATCCATGTAAATCTGAAACCCAAGGTCTGTGGCATGGACCTTGCATCCCTCACTAAAACAAAACTCCACCTCAAGCCTTCTAAAACCCCCAATAAAATAATAAGAAATTTTAAAATCATTTAAAACCAATCAATGAATAAATGTACAGTACAGTAGACCCCCGCAAAGTTGCTGTTCAGAGTTTGCTGCCTCAGTCATTTGCAGATTTTTCCTTAGAACCTAACTAATAATCCATCCATCCATTATCCAACCCGCTGAATCCGAACACAGGGTCACGGGGGTCTGCTGGAGCCAATCCCAGCCAACACAGGGCACAAGGCAGGAAACAATCCTGGGCAGGGTGCCAACCCACCGCAGCTAACTAATAATTGTTAGCAGAAACCGCAAATATCCTCCGCAATTTTTTTATGGCTTTTTTCGTGGCAATACTGTATTGTAGAGAGAACACAAGGCAACCGTAGAGGAAAACATGGCTTGGGATGGTGAAAGTAGCCAATCTGAGAGTGTTATTCATTTCTCCTTGATGCTGATTGGCTGCTGCTTTGTGACGCATCAGATGCAGCCGAGCTTTCCCATATCATAACAGTTTACTGCATGTAGCTATCTCAAGTGTTTCGCTGAGCATTCTCGTGTTTTCCATTTTATTCTTCTTAAAGCCCTAAGATGCCTCCCAAACGCCTTGCACCTTCTAAAGCTTCTGGCAATGAACGTAAATGCCAAAAAAAGTTTAAGACACTCTAGAAGAAGGTTGAAGTACTGGATTTGCTCCTGGAACTAAAATGTTATGCCGCAGTAGCCACCCAAGGAGCTGTAAATCCTCTGCTTTGCTGTGCAGTAATTATGTTTATTACATACCTTCTTCGTACTGCACAGCTAATTCATCATCATCTTCAATCAATATCATTCATTATTGGTGAGTACCCATACATTTTACTGTAGTCTAATTAAATTAAATTATTACGTATTTACCCTACTTATACCAAAGAAAACGACAGCACATACCAAAGAAAACACACTTGCATGAATTACAGCACGTATAGGGGTAACATCGGTAATTTACATTTTAGCACATAGTGAGTATTGGCAACGATTCTCCAAGGGGAATACCTCTGGGTGCCGATTCTCCATGTTGACTGTTGGTGGGGATTCTTGGTCTTAAAGACACAAAAGGGGTAAAATTTGGTCCTGAGAAAAAAAAAATTAAGAACCACTGGTATAGGGCATCATTTTTTGAATGGACTATAGTGGGGACTTTAGATTGTTCTAATTCAGTAGTCATTAGGATGCGTGAGTAGTGTGGAATGCTTCATCTGTAGTTTTTCATTTGAAAAAAGACTTTTAACCCTAGAATTACCAAAGCCTACAAAAAAACTCGTAATCCTGGCCCACCTTAAATCCCTTTGCACCTCTTCGTCAGCATCTTTTGTTTCAAAAGGAGAGGCCAGGGAAAATGCTGATAGCTGAAGTTTATTGTATAAATGATGAGGACCTTATTTATACACATTAAATTAAACAGATTTTTTTTTTTGTCGTATACAAGGACTTAATGATTCAGAGTTTTGTCTTGCAAACAAAGAGTCCTGGTCCAATATGCCAGTTTATTATTCAAGCACATGCCCAAACTTATTCATACCTGGTCAAATTTGTGTTGTCAGTCAACTTGGTATTCTGAACTGAGGAGCAAACTGAATTTGTAGAGGAAACATGGGAAGAACATGCAGAATTCACACAGGTAGATTTTCATAAATTAAGTGAGAACATGAGCACTGTAAGATACACAAACTCATTGCAGCAGCGCACCACCCAGTTTAATTCAAACAAAATGAGCCACAATTTAGAAAAGTAAATTTTAAGCAGAAAGGAGTCTTTTTACTCCAACAAATAATGCAGATCAAAGCAATCATTTATGTGTTTCATCATTTAACATTTATGAAAAATGAATAAAAGGTAAAGTGAAATCCTTCAATGACACACTGAAAAAAAACAAATGACCTTCTTCCTTCTAAAGTGCACAATACTTAGTGTTCTAATGCATTCAGACTGATTATTAGCTGGGAGCTATTAATAAGCAACTTTCTTGTTCGCATTTAGAATTCCCTTCATTATATCTTGTATAGCACTTAAATATGTCATATTGTAACACATCAAATAAAGGATTCAAAATGCCACTACAATAATAATAATAATAAAATCTTCATTGCTACATTAATAACTTTGAAACTGAGCATTTTCTATTTTAAGATGTTCAGAAAATAAATTCATGTACTAAAAAATGAGCCTGCTACAAGCAAAATACTCATTACAGAAACTGTCAAAACTTAAAAAAGAAACAACTTAAGTTTTATTTAAAAAAAATGAGATTCTTGAAAGTGTTTTCTTATATGAAAGTATGTAACTCTAATTATATAGTACTTAAACTTAAATTTTCTCAATTAACATTCAGTTTACAGATATAACTGCTAGTTTGTTAAGAGCACTTTAATCGATCTTGTGAGAATAGATGATTCAATGAATGCTCTTTAAAAAGACATGGCCAGGGCATTTGTTTTACTTCTGAGACAAACCACTGGAAAATAAATTGTTATAAAAGAGCCCTGACATCAAAAACAATTTTTTTTCATACTGATCATTTAGATACTTTGAACTTTGTTATTGATCAATAATTAAGTCATTCCAAAGATACATGTTTTCCTTATAAATGAAATTGTGAAGAAAACACCCTTAAATACACAAAATTAATTTGAACATTTTGTAACTTCTGTCCTCCATCCTTTCATTGCCCTTAAATAGGGTGACCAGATTCTCCCTGAAAGAGTATGAGACGGCCCCTCTGGGGAAGCAAAAGGGATTTTTAGGGACCAACGACTGGGGGTGTTGTGGGTTGACAATGTTCTATACAAGCACGTTTACACAGCTCATGACTACTCTAAAGAATAAAAGAAAACAAATACAGCCTTCAAGGTTGCTCATACAATAAGGAACGTTATTACTTGTGTACATTAAACAACACCTTACTGCTATATTACATTGCTATGTCAGATAAAGTGGCCATTTAGCAGACACCCAGCTGCTCCTTTCTCCCACTTACATTCATTGAACTCCAGCTTGTACCAGGAAGTACCTGGATTTCATCTGATGACAAAGGTGTAAATCAGAGTCTGAACTAACATCTTTGCCAGAGGCCTCACTGCAAACCTCTTGAGTCAGAAAGAACGAAGAGCTGGACAAAAACAACACTCATATGGGAACACACTAATTTTGAAACTGGAAGGGACTTTAATCCAATCAAAAGATTTTCTCTGATTCTCTCACTGAATTCTCTGAAGACTTTTTTGGGACACTCTGTCCCAAGGAAAACTCTACTCTTACTCTTCAAAATGACCTTCTAAAATCTCTGAAACCAAAAACTGATGAGCCGCTCCCTCTTTGGGGAGCTGAAAGCTTAGAATAAATCTCCTGAGAAGCAACCACTACTTCAAGATGAGAACTTTAGCATCTATACTTTTATGCCAGATTGAGTAATGCTTTTCTCTATAAAATTGCAGAGAGCAAAGGGCCTAAGTGAGGAAAGCAGTGCACACTACAGACAAATATCATGCTGCAAAGAGAAAGAGTGCACTCCAGTTCAAGAGGAATGCTCCACTTGAACCTGTGGCAACCACAAAAGCAACAACTCCACACAACGTTTGATATAATTTTTAAAGACTTGAAATTGTAAAACTATTTAACTCTGTCAAGATAAAACAGTGCTCTAAATAACCAGTAAACAGTCAACCTCTCTATGTTTGATGTTTGTGTGTCTAGTCTGTCACTGTCCTGTCTTATATATCAATATATATATGGAGTTATCATATTTCCATAATCCTTGTGTTTATCAATAAATTATATTATTCTGTTTATTCTGTTTTCTTAAAACAAGTGTGCTTAAGTTACTGTGATAAAAATCTAATGACTTGAGACCCGTCTGCTTGGTTTGAAAATACATGTTTTGAATAGAATGGATATGACTGGTGATTTTTATTCATCAAAGAATGTTTGCTCCAAAATTCTCCTTCTACAATGACTTACATGCTGCTCATTCGATGAACTGACAATTGAGTCATCTTTAATCCCTGTATTCATCCCTTCCGGCTGCTTGCAACACACAAGGTGATGTTTATACTGTAATTCTCATGGAACCATATAATACAATGTGGACACAGCTCCCAAGGTATGCTTCAAAATTTTCATCTGCAACGATTTAGTACCACAAATTATGTCAAAACAGAATAAAATGATTTTATTATAATCCTTAATTTGCCTTAAACAAATTGGGTCACAAGAGACCCAAGTCCGGTAATGTGGCAGTATTTTTACATGCACATTTTGAGATCTATGTTTGTAAACACTGCGGTGGGTTGGCACCCTGCCCAGGATTGTTTCCTGCCTTGTGCCCTGTGTTGGCTGGGATTGGCTCCGGCAGACCCCCGTGACCCTGTGTTCGGATTCAGCGGGTTGGAAAATGGATAGATGTTTGTAAACAGTACTTGAACAAAACTAGCTTTTTTCAAGATATCTTTGTATTTATATATGTTCAATACCTTTGCTTATCAATCTTGTTGCTTATTATGTAGGTATTTATGAGTTTAGAGAGGTAAGAGAAAAAAGTGCTGTCTTGATGCTTATCAGCACAGCAGGCCCTTGAAAGTGTCCTGTCATTGAGGGGAAATTACGAGTCAGAGAGAGACTCTGAGACAAACAGTGGGGGGACAAATGAAGAAGAGCGTAGAGTGAGGTAGTGCTGAGTGAATCTTCTGATTGTATCATATCATGCATGATATGGGCATAGCTCAGAAAAGAAGGAGGAGAATAGGGATGAAGGGGACAACCAGCTGCACAAAATGAAACAGTTTCTTGCAGAAGCAAAAGTGGACAAAAACACAGAAGGTCCCATTTATGTCCAATATCACCGGACTGCAAAACAGTTCACTGTTGCAGTGTATGCCAAGAGCAACATTGAAATGATCGCAAAAATGTAACTGTGGTCTGTAATGGTTGTGCTGAGTAGCACAATATGACTGTGTAATTTGTTATTGTCTAGGTTTTGTAGGAAATATTAAACTATTGAAAATTGGTTGAAAAAGATGTACAGTGTTCATAGAAGAAGTATTCAATAAAAGTTTGTAGAGTTTCATCGTTTTTTGACTTGATTTTCATATATGTAGATGATGAGTCACTAGGTATATAATATTGTTTTCTGAACGTCCCATGTATAGCAGGATTAAAATAGGAGACAACTTGGTATTTTTTTAAAATATTGTAAATCTGGACACCAAAATTAGGCAAAAAATACATGACTGAAATACGTGCTGTCTGGTAACCTTACTTTTAAAAATCCATGTCTTCAAGGTAAGCCTTTTCTGCTTCTCTGACTATTCCTCATTGGACCAACTCTCTTATCTAAAAGATGGCCAGATAACCTAGTAGCAAAAGCTGAGTTGTCCACACAGTCACAGCCTGGGGGAAACTACTGTTCGTGGTCTGGCTGCAAACATTTCTCATTTACAGTAGTGCCTACACCTAATGGCCTTTCAAGGCACATAGTACAACAAGGAACATCAACACATCAACAAATCTGGGCATGTGGCAGTAATTTTCTTCTAAGCCTGGAAGAACAACACATATTATTCCTGCCAGAAAATTTCATTGGGTGTGCCTTCTCCATGTCCTCTACCTCCCCTACCCACTTATAATCCAATTACTTGTTGTATCTATCATTTTAGCAAAAAAATAACAAAAATAAAAACCTCACTAGGAAAAAAAGAAGCGGCAAGTGTGCAACTTTGCAGCAGGGAAGTGGAAAATTCAGAAAAGACTTTTTGATAACAACTTGACAAGTCCCTCAAAATATTTCTTCATCTTTTCAATCCTGAAGCCAGAATATTTTGAAAGAGTACTGCTTACTGTGCAGACATACACAGAAGGCTAGTTACAGGGACTGCTACTCTATCCAAATCAGTTTAGAAGAAGCAGGACTATGTCTTCCTCAGTCGCACATCAAACCAGATATGTTGTTCTGCTGTACCCAGGCATCTCTGCTTTTGAACAAAAACAGCATGTATGTGCATGTCTTTTTAAAACAATGTATTATCATGGTATTCCCCTCTACTTATATTTCCTTACTTTCTCTAGGGAGATGTGAATTTACCAGGTTTGTTACCAGGTTGGTTTACTCTCACACCTTTTAGATTAACACAAACATGCATAGATATACACATACACACAGACCCTAACCACAAAAGTACCATATGAATGACGGATACACAGCACATTCTTCTCTAGCACTTCAACCCATACAAGTGGCATATGAATAACACAATGCACAGTCTGTCATTCCCTAGTACTCCTAGAGACTTACTTATCATAGGAACTAATGTCTTAGATATATCTCAGACCTAAATATTACTTTGGTCTCCAAGAACATATTTAACCATAGTGAACAAAGGCTCAACATGCTTGGCTATAGACCAGGCATGTCAAACTCACTACCATTGGTGGGCCGCTTCGACTGCCATACGTGCGTCAGCGGGCCGTACTGTAACAAATACTATTATACTGTTATACAAAGTTACTGTAGCATTCTTTCCAATACTGAAAACTTTAAAAAATGTAACTTAAAGTTTAAAGAAAAGCAATTTATTTCCATGCAGTCTCCATGCAACAGTGTAGAATTAGAGTCTTAACCTCTTAGCTAGGTCCTTATTATATTACTAGGCTCACCCTCCTTTTAAGGCAACCGACTTTTATCCTCAATTTGTGTGCGCTCCATGTGTACATCAGGTATGTAAGTGTAGGGAATGAGAACATCAAAGTGCCCATTCATAACATCTCCCGAAAACCTAAGTTTTTTTATCCCCTCGAGTGCCTGTCCAAACTTGGAGTGTAGGACTCCATAATAATATACTTGAAACTCATTGGGGAACAACTCTCCCGCTGCCATTAGCTCAGAAATGGTACCATAAGTTTGAGACTTTGACATTTCAGTGAGATACTGAAGCTCATTTGTAGGCCTATAAGAGATTCCTGACAGCATCATTGTAAATGGCTGAAACCTTGACCAATTACGTAAAACATGTTGTACAATGTCAGCCTGAATCTGTACCGCTAAAGACGGAGTTTCATGCACTAAATAAGCTATAGATGAGAATAAGCAAGCACCATCTCCCCTGATATTTACTACGCGGTGAGGCATTTGTACTCCATCAACATTAATTATTTCCAGAGACATAATTTTGTCTATTTTTCCAGCGCATTGCGCACAAAAGCAAGGGAACGATGGGAGCACCAGAACTCTGCTCACATCGCGTCGCTTCGTACCGCAAGCCGCAAGTAGTAAGTCTGTGATAAGCGGAATATCGCTACGTTTTGCACTCATGGAACGGAAGGACAATCCCGACCGCTTTTATATAGTGTCTTGATGATTGATATTCATTATATTATATTCATTGCTTATATAGGAGCCTTACATTGTGATATTTATTTCTTTTGTCCCGACACTTGGCATCTCTTGTTAGTAACCAGTTCGTCAATATCAGGCTTGAAATCTTGTGCAGCTGCAACTTTTATGAGGGATGAAAGGTGCTCGATGGTAAGTCTTGAGCGATGTGGGGTTTTGGTAGATTTCATTAACAAAAACAATTGCTCAAAATGGTAAGTGCTTCTGAACATTGACAGTACTCTCGATGCCAACTTACGGATCTGCACATACGAGGGTGGCAGGTAAGCATACAAGCCTGGCACACCAACTTCGTTGTATTTTGCCTTCAGAATAGAATCTGACTGCACTTCAATCAATTCCATTTGGATATTCTCAGGCGCATTCTCAACGTTGTAAGAGAACAGCGCAATGCCCTGTTTGTGTGAACTGAAATCACGAAAATGCTCACTGAATTCATTGCTCAGTAATTCAAGTTGGATAACAAATCCTCCAAAAATCAAATTTTACTTTACTAAGTTTACTTCAAAGTTTATATTGTAAAATAAGCCGATATGCAAAAAGCCACCTGACCTACAATAATTATACAAACTCAAAATCACAAAAATATGTTAATAAACAACTCACCAACTTCTCGCGTCCACTTCAGATCTTCAGCTGTAGTCCACACTAACTGTTCGTTACAATACTATCACAAAATTACATGAAACTAGAGCAAAAAATGTGAAAATATGCGGGCTATTACTACTTGTGATGGTCAGTTCTGCCCAGTGGTCAGTCTCAGCAGCCCAGCCAGTAGTGTAGCCTGCCAGGGGCGGCTCTAGGCTCGTGGCGGCCCTGGGCAGAGAAAGAATCAGCGGCCCCTTCGTCTGGAAATGTCAATATGGTATCTTATGAAAGCGTTGCGGACACTGCATTGCCTCTTCGTGCTCATGACAAGCTTCTATATACACGTGTCCGTAAGTTGAAAACCAAGTGGCGGCCCATGATATTCTCATTACGGCAAAACATTATAATACTACATAGCTTACTGCTCCGACTCTACTGACATTTGTAAATACAGCGTACTAATTAACAAGAAACAGAATGTTTTTCGGCCACATTGCCATCAGCTGTGTCGTTATTTTCTCTTTCTGTTTTATATTCAATATATATTGGCGTGGCGGCCCCTGGGATTTGGCGGCACTGTGCAGGTGCACCGTTTGCACATGCCTAAGGCCACCCCTGTTGCAGCCTAGCACTTCAGTTGCAACGCTGCGGCTCATTAACTTTGGACAAGGCTCGTGGCTATACTAGCAGATGACGTTTCCGGTACCGTAATGCCATGGGAAAACGCGCTTTTGTCAGAAGGCAGAAGTAAGAAAAGTCAATAAGTAACACAGAAGATGCAGAATCATTCAATCACAAACAACAGTAATAATTTTGTACAAGTTCAGTGCTAACTAGGATCTGTCATGCGGGCCGCACAGATTTCTGTTGCGGGCCACATGCAGCCCGGGGGCCGCGAGTTTGACATGCCTGCTATAGACCATTTATCAACCACATGTCTTACTTTAACACACTGTTTACTATTGGACAGAGCTCTTTCTCTTCAGCTGATAAACCTCACAGTTTGCATCATATGCAGTTTCTTTCTGCTCCAGGTCCTCTAAATATTTACCTTATTACTTCAATCAATCCAGATATAAAGGCAAAGTACAGGAAGTTAAAAGCACTTGGTATTTATTAAAGAACAATAATACCAGTAGATGATAGTATACAAGAAAATGTAGATAACAAAGTCTGGATATATATATATAGTCTTTAGAAAAAAGCTTATGAAAAGTGTCAAAGGTAAATGTCATTGGGCAGCTTTTGATCTAGCAATCAATATAATTCATGAGATGCTTTAGCTGACGATCAGACGTGGTCACAAGTCTCTCACCCTGTCCTGACATCGCTCTTTGGTCGTTGCTGTTTCTACTTTTGGTATTGCCCTCTGGTCATTGTGTTGTCTTCATTTCCTGAACTAGTTATATTAATTTTAAGAACATGTGATTTTGCACAATTTGATTGGCTGGCAATCAATATGATAAATGAATTTGCTTAAAGTCTTTGTTCTTTTAAATATTTCCAGCATTTCTTCCTTTCCCAAGCTGTAAACCAATTCGGAAATTCCTAATTCCTGTGATGCCCATCTGTTTGCAAGTTATAAAGTAATCAATACAGACTGTGACTTCATCCTGGTCTTCTACACTGTTTGCACAGATGTTTTAAAAGTGAGGTACACTTCAGGAAGAGGAGATGCTTTGATGTTAATTACCTCCTTAAATGTTAAGTTGACCCTGTCCAAGTTGAGCAAAATATTTGTTTTAAGGTGATACAATTCAAGAAGAGAAGGGACTTTGATGTTAACTGTCCTTGTAAGATTAAGTTCTTTTTTGTTTGTGTGAGCTAAAAATAAAATAAAATATAACATTTTAAAATCCACAACACTACAAACAATAAAGCATCTGCTAATATTTTGCTAGTTTACATGGGCTTGCTACTGTTGTGACTTTGTAGGTTGATAAAATTTGGTTGTGTGTCCCTCACGATTCAAAAAGAGCATCATGGTTATTAAATTAGGCTGGCAATCTCAATTGGCTTAGTGTATGGAACACCATTTGTGACAAAGTGAAATAAATAAAAAGGTAACTATGAAATACATAACCACATGAAAAGGGCAATGATAAATATTGATGAATCATTACATTTTGAAAGTCTGCAACAATGTATATAAATCATTGATTGATAAGAGGTAAGATAATCAGATTGATAAGATAATTAGGTAAAAAAAGCTCTGAAAAAAATAACAAGCTAGTTTGAAATGTGACATGTGGAAAAGTCTCACTATGAAATATAAACAGCCTTTAAAAATAAGAAATATTTTAAATAAAACCTGCAAAAGTCAAATTAAAAATACATTTTTGAAACTGAATAGAATACTGATGTAACATTTCATGATAGTCAGTAATTAGTGTTTAGTGTTATCAAATATGGTGTTCTGATTAACACTTATTGTACAAGATTTATTGCTTAGCCAACAACCTCATCTTGAACACCAGCAAGACCAAAGAGGTAATTGTGGACTATAGGAGGTCCAGAACAACAGAACATGCTCCTATATTCATACATGAGGAGGCTGTAATGTGTGTGGACAATATCGAGTTCTTGGGTATCCACATCACATTGGATCTGACCTGGGGGGTATTTTTCGTACGTCGCTTAAATCATCCGAGATCAGGTGCCTCATCTTGGAGAAATTAATGCCGGTGACACTCATCCGGGATAGGTCGGTTTTTCAAACGCAGCCGTGTATTAGATTAGTCTGGCTGGATCTAATCATCCGAGATGAATGCGCGCGCTGATTGAAAAGCCCATATATTTTGAGTTTAGAAAACATGATCAGTAAGTCTTTGATAGGCTGTAACAAAATGACGAAAGAACAGGCGCATTTTTTTTTCACACACGCAGCGCAAGACCTTTTATTCGAAGGACATGAAAAATTTCAAGATTTAATATGCACAAGGGGTAACACTGCAAAAGCAGCCCAGACCAGAAAAGACGGCTGCCAAAAACTGGCCAACAAATTAAATGCTAAGTAGTGTGCATTGTACTTACTGAGTGCAGCGTTTCATTTCTTATGTGTCAGATTAATTATTATTTAATATGTCATAATTCCAGATCAAACATGAGCACAAAGAGAACATGGGAACAGGTTAAAGTGAAGAACAAGAATATACTTCAAACTGGTAAATATTGGTATATAACTATTTAAAGAATTGTTGACATAAATAATCATATATAATACTAGCAAAATACCCGCGCTTCGCAGCGGAGAAGTACTGTGTTAAAGAGGTTATGTAAACATATATATACATAAACATACTGTATATACATAAATATATACATATACACATCCACATATATCAACATATATATACACATACATATATATATATATATATATATATATATATATATATATATATATACATACACACATGCAGACACATATACATATATATACATATACATATTGGTATATCTACATATATATACACATATATACATATATATACATATACATATTTGTATATCTACATATATATAAACATATATACATATATATACATATTTGTATATCTACATACATACACATATATCTATCTATATATATATATATATATATATATATATATATATATATATATATATATATATATATATATATACACACATATATATATACACATACATATATATATATATATATATATATATATATATATATATATATATATACATATATATATATATATATAGCTGATTACCCAGTGGATTCGCTCACTGAGTGCAAGAGAAAAAAATAAAATGTATGTATAAAATAAGTTTAATTGCCAAATTTATTTTTCCACAAATAAAGAGCACTTACAATAACATAGAAATCAATATAAACAACATTAACATCATTATCATTTGAGAATATGAAGTAATATATAAGAAGCGCATTGCATATAAATATAAATTATTAAACATTAAAATGTTCTTCTATAAAACACTACCGTGGCTATTCGTTTGTCTGTCCAGGATTTTAAATCAGCTGTAGCTCGCAAACCGTTTCACCTATTTACTTGAAATTTGGTACACAGATACTACGTCACGTCTACTATTCGCTTTCCCACACATATGAACACACACATATATATATATATATATATATATATATATATATACACACATACATATACACACACATACACATATATACATATACATACATAGTGCGTTGCAACACGGGCTGTGATTGTTACATGGGAGGGAGACGACAAATCACAGCTTCCCGCTTTCTAATCGGGCTTGTGATTGCTGCTTTGACGGATGCCCAGATCCCACAGTATTTCCCCTTAGGAGAGGCGTTAGGCAAGTGTAATTGAATAGCGGTGCTGCAAGTTATTACTCTTTTTATCTTTATTTTATTTTATTGTAGAATCAACTCACAGCTGCGCGCACCAGTGCGTGCGTGGCGGATGCGTACGGCTGACGTTTTCATTGTCTACCACCTTCGCTAATCATTGTTGAGGCAGATTGAAGACTTAAGTGCCAGCTTAACTGAAAAATTAAAGAAAACATACTAAGTTTTAAAAAAAATGAGTTTTAACGGGAAAAGATGCCGACGAAAGAAGAGAAGCAGCGGGACGCTAGGGTCAAGAGCTGCTCATTAAGCAGCAAGCGCATCAACCTCTGAGCAAACGAATGGTAAACGTACAGAGAAAGAGGATAAATACTATGAATGGTCATGTCAAGTGTATTCACTCCACGTTATCGTGGAGTGCGCTGTTACTGGTATTTTGATAAAAGAATCTGAATAACATATAAGAAGCGTATAAATTATTAAACAGTAAAACATTAACATTTAAGAAGTAAAGATACATTGAGTACTACTGTAGTGCTTTCGGGTATAGTACATTTTTTGTTTGCCCATTACATGCATAAATGTATACATTTTTTGGTGTACCTACCCAAGAACACGCGACATGACCCGGCAGTTAAAAATGTATCGCTCCAGCAATTTTAACTGTGTTACAAAGTCATCTAATATGGTATTGCAAACGGCAGCGGGAGCGTTTCTATAAACTCAATTTAAACTTACTGTTTACACCGTGCTTTGAAGATGCATAGTATGCAACACGTGTTTCGCCGTAATTGTGGGCTCATCAGGAGTACACAGTCACTGCACTCCCTTACGGGAATCGATCCTCGGACGTAGAGGCGAAGCCCCTAACGTTGTGCCACGGCGTGAGGTTCATTCATTTGACAGCATGTAGATCGGGGTAATTACATTGCAGGCATTCGTAGTCTGATTCACAATCTGATTGTATGGGTGGTTACCTACCAGGTAACGCTTGTGGTTGGTGAGCAAGTCGGCTAACTTCTGCCACGGTGCCCTCTTTCAGTTGCGAGAAGCAGATCATACAATGGTTGAAATAGTTTAATATATATAGCAAAATCACCGCGCTTCGCAGGGGCGAATATGGTATTGCAAACGGCAGCGTTTCTATAAACTTAAAGTTACGGTTTATACCGTGCCTTGTTTCATATTCTTTTCCTACCTTATCAATTGTGTAATGTGTTTTTTGAAGAGGTTTGATTCATGGAAGTGATCACTCCTGCTGTGTTCAGTCACTTCACGTGAGCCACTGTCTTGTGTGATGTTGCGATGTCCACGGGTTTATTTAATGTTAGCTAAGACCCGGCAGTTAAAAGTTTCTCGCTACAGCAATTTTAACTCTGTTACAAAGTGATGCAAACTCTCGTTTATACCTCGTGTCTTCTCATTAAACTTGTATCTCGCGAATATGGCATTGCAAACGGCAGCGGGAGCTTTTCTATAAAGTTAAGGTTACGGTTTACACCGTGCTTTTTTATACCTCGTGTCTTCTCATTAAACTTGTATCTCGCGAATATGGCATTGCAAACGGCAGCGGGAGCGTTTCTATAAAGTTAAGGTTACGGTTTACACCGTGCTTTTTTATACCTCGTGTCTTCTCATTAAACTTGTATCTCGCGAATATGGTATTGCAAACGGCAGCGGGAGCGTTTCTATAAAGTTAATTTAGACTTATGGTTTACACCGTGCTTTTTTATACCTCGTGTCTTATGAAGATGCTTGTATGCGTCACTCACTCGCTTCTTATTGTTTCGCTGCCTTGTCAATTGTGTAATGAATGTTTTCTTCTGCGCTCTTTGGGGCTCCTCCTTCTTTTCTACGTACTGAGTTCACAGTCAGTTCACGTGATTACGTGGGAGGCGTGATGACGCGACACGCCACTCAGTCTCCTACGGCCATCTTGCTGCCTACCATTACAGTATATGGACAAAAAAGAGGTTCCAGTTATGACCATTACGCGTATAATTTTGAAATGAAAACTGCCTAACTTTTGTAAGTAAGCTGTAAGGAATGAGCCTGCCAAATTTCAGCCTTCCACCTACACGGGAAGTTGGAGAATTAGTGATGAGTGAGTCAGTCAGTCAGTGAGTGAGTGAGTGAGTCAGTCAGTCAGTGAGGGCTTTGCCTTTTATTATTATAGATAAAAAACATTAATTTTAAAGCTAATAAGAAGGCAGACAAGCAAAAAACAGCTGGAGGTCCATGCAGTCCAGACCTAACCCCTGCAGAAGAGTTGGCTCTCCAGCAAAATTCCCATCACCCTGTTTCTGAGGGCATTCCAGGGGGAAGCTCCTCCTCAGAACCAGTGGCAGGATGCAGTGGTCACTTCATTTCAGGTAAAGGATGGTCATTGCATATATTTGTCCTCAATGTGTGCCATAGGTATGTTCCATATAGCCCTCTTTTTTGTTGGGTCAGTTGCAGGGAATGTCATATCCCTTGAACCTGTGTCTGACCAACGAGATATTGATGAAAGTCAAATATTTGATGAAGACACTGTTTCTGATTATTCATCAGGAGGACATTTTCCAAATAATGTTTGATCAAACTCCACTCTGATCAGTCCCATGTGCCCCAATCACATTTGGAAATCCTGGTAGTAAGAATGTTAGGCTGATTAAGATTCTTCATGGAACTGTGGGTGTTTTTGCCTTTGTATTACCTACCTGCAATGGCATGAAACGCCTCTTTTATTGTCTGCACACGCAGGTGTCCAGTAAACACTATGAAAACCCGAAGGAAATATTTCAGAGCCAAACAGACTTTACGAATTGCCTGGTAAACTGCACTTTTAGGTAGATTTTCCGCATCGCCTACAGTATATAAAAAAGTGCCGCTTGTAAAAAACCTCAAAGCAATGCATACTGTCTGTGTGGTTGTGAGAGCCCGACTTCGCCTAGTTTGACTTCGAATATAAGGTGCTAATAAATCTTTGAGGTACAATATTCAACCTCGGCTAAAGCGGTATCTTTCGAAAAGAATTTCCTCCAGGAGCAATAAAGGATCTTGCCGATCGCACAAACCCCTCTCTATATGAAATTCTTGTCTTATAATTTGCGCACCAATATCAATTGGTCGCTCATTCATGAACGGCGAAGCCATTACTGAATGAATTCCACACACGGACACTGATTACGTGTGTGAGCTAATCCTTGTTTATGTAGAACAAACCTACTCCGAGCAGGTTTCAGGATTAGGATGTGTTGCTATGACAACACTTCCAGCAAGAGTTTCGAAAAACCGACAGATCCAGGATCAGGCCAAATCATCAACAATTACATCCGGCTAAACGACTAATATACGTATGAAAAATATCCCCCTGGTCTTTGAACACATCTCACCTGATAAAGAAGGCTCAACAAAGACTCTTCTTCCTCAGGAAGATGAGACGTGCTGGATTCTCCTCTCGGCTGCTCACAAACTTCTACAGATCTGCTATAGAAAGCATTCTCTGTCACAGTATGACAGTGTGGTGCAGCAGCTGCACAGCACAGGACAGAAAGGACTTGGCACGGGTGGTGAGAACAGCACAGGGGTTCGTGGGAAGTCCTTTCCTAGACCCTGACTTTGTATATGCTGGAAGGGTGCAGAAGAGGGCCAAATGTATAGCTGCGGATCTCACCCATCCGGGAAATGGACTGTTTGTACTACTGCCTTTGGGAAAGCGGTACAGAAACATAAAAACACGCACCAACAGATTGAAAGACAGGTTTTTCCCCAGAGCTGTGAAGTCCATCTACTCCTGCTGATACACACACATACATCTACATCTACCCCTAACCTGCCCCCCTGTAGACATGCACACGCACTTTCCCTCGTAATCCTCCGCTGCAGACCCACACACACAGATCACTGGTCTCTGCAGGTGTACTACCTCAGGAAAAGTCTGGACTTGATGATGTTTTATTGCTGTTGTCTTTTATACTTATTATGTTTATTTTATTATTTATAGTGTATTGTGTATTTTAAGTATTCTGCCTTGAAGCCGAGTCCTACCAACAAAAAATTTCGTTATGTGTATGCATAATGACTATAAAGAATTCTCTCTCTACTGTTATAAACAAAAAAACATTGGCTACATTTTGCCTTGAAATTAACACTAATTTGATACTATTTGAAGAATTACAATGGGAGACAAAGCTCTGGACTCAATAATAAATGTCATTGTTTCAATGGGCCTACCTTGTATCTATTTATTTGAACCTTTCCTCAAGAAACCTTAAGGCCAGGAAAATACCTAACATATGCTGAAAATAAACAAAAGGGTGAGCTTATTAAAAAAAAAAAGTCCAGACCCACCCCACCTAGGAGGCCGATGACACCCCTGCATTATTGCACCTAAATTACATACCCAAAAATAAACAGCTGTTATTCTACTTATGCAATAAAGGTCTCCGAAATGGCTGAAGAGTAGTGAGCCCAACACTCCAAACTTGTAAAAGAAAGCATTTATATGATTAAAACCCTTTGTTGCATCAATATCAATAAGAAAACAGAGATTTCTGCCAATAAATGGATTTTACAGTGCATAACCAAAGCATTTTATGATGCACAAGCCTGGAATTGATTTTCATTTATGCCCCAATTTATCATTGCGCCAAGTTTAGGTGTTATATCCCATAGGATTAAAAAGTTAGGCTGTTTGGCACAGGGCATTCTTCTATTTGGAAACATTGTGTTCCCTTTTGGAAAAATTTAGTCTCTTGCACCAATCTCTCAAAAGTATTGCAGCTGCAGTTATGTATTTTTTTAGAAAAACCATACACACACTTTATGTCACCCTGAAGCAACAAGTAAACAATTTGTGACTATGTACCGTATATACTCGCATATAATTTGGGTCTTGAAACCCAAAACATCGATCATCGACTTATACGCCCGTTCAAAAATGCGACACTTAATTATTTTTTTTTACATCTTCTTGCTTCCTCCAATCTCACATCAGTTTCTCAGATGGACCGAATTTTGTGGCAGCAGTGCAGTTACCAATTTCTTTTGCCACTTCAACAACTTTTAACTTAAAACCAGCTTCATATTTTCTTCTGATCGAAAGTTCCATCGTAGATAAGGGATGCTCTTACGATAAAGGTGTATGAGAGTGTGAGATACAGAAAACACAAATGCAAATGTCGCTTCGTAATAGTTCGGGTATTACTGTGTGGTCACGTAGGCACAATACATAGAAAAAAAGGCAGTGTGCTCCGTGGTTACTCTCTCAGGTGGGCGTTAGCGTATCATAATCTCTTGGATCAATATTGTGAGTTTTACGCATTCGACTTATACGACCGACATTATAAAATACCGGAAATTATATGGTAAAATCAAGCAGGAGAACTTAAACGTGAGTATATATGGTAATTAGGCAGCCTTTCTCTTTTTAAAATTTATTTAGAATTATTAATGGTTTTAATACAATTAATTAATGCACCACTTATCTGTGTGCTCTTTGGTGCAATTGAAATGTCTTTTAGCTATTATGAACCTAAAAAATAAAAGGAGCTATTATCTTAAGACTAACTAGTCTTGCTGTGGAGACCCTTGATGCTCAAATGGTGATGCTCCTCTGAAGTCCTCAGCGATCCCACACACCCACTACTTTATACAACTTTAATATCATAAAGGTTCTCAGATTTACCAGGAACTTTTATTGGGTTTATCTACTCCTTCGATTAAAAATTAAAACACACACACACACAAACATACGTATAAAGGTTGCAACCAAAGAACTGAATGGTGTCAAGTGCCAGACACTCTGCAATACTCCACATAGGATTCTCTAACCAGGGACTCATTTTCACCAGCACTAACAAACATGTGGGTATCATCATGACACAGATAAGCTCTTTTGGTTATATGCCACTTACATTCCAAACAATGTCTTACTTTTACTGCAGTTGTTTTAATAATTATTGAGGCGTGACCTAAATAGCCTTGCTAAACCTGGTGGGCAAGAAAGTGATAATTTTGCTCACACTTGGCACCCTCTTATTATTTCAATCACTCTAGATAGAAGACAAAGTTTAGAAAATATAAAAGCAATGTGGTATATATTAACAGATAACATACCAAATAGAAGAAAATATAATAGAAAATAAAAAAGATAGCAACGTCTAGATATAAACAGTTTTAGAAGAGCTTACTGAAAATCAGAAATGTCAAGAGGTGGATGTTGTCCTAGGTGACTTCTGATTTAGTGATCGGTGTTCTTTCCTCATAAATTACACTTTCCAACGTCCAGATGAAATAGTCACACATGTCTCGATCTCTAATGTCGCTTCTTCTGTCATTTTTTAGTCCCTTGGACGTGACATATTTATGTCAAATCGCACACCTGAGATTGCGGTACATCTGACAGCACACATTTCATTGGCTATTTTGTCCTGATGATGAATGGCACTGATCAAAGTGTTTCATCTTTTAAGTAGCTCTGTACATCTTCCTTTCTCAAGCTGTAAACTAATTCTGTAATTCCTCATCCTACGGCATCAATCTGTTCCCAGGTTATAAATGAATTAAAACAGGTTGTGTGGCATCTGCACTTATTTCCTATCTGAAGGTCATGAAAATTGAAAAAGAAACCAACTGGAACAAATGCACAAGTTACTGATACAATACAGGAAAAACGTATAAGAAGGATGCTTGCAACACCTGTAAAGTCCTGTAAATTCAGTTTATCATCGTTTGTTTGAGCAAAATAATTAAAATGTGAAGATTTTCCACTTCCGGGACAACAATGTAAATTTAATTTCAGCTCTGTGGCATTAAACAGATTCTTAAAATGTTGAATAAAGACATCCAGATATAAAAGGTCGTTTGTACCCTCAGCCATTAGGGACATTAATGAGAACAGGAAACTGGAATACAAATTCATTACTAACATAGATAGATAGATAGATAGATAGATAGATAGATAGATAGATAGATAGATAGATAGATAGATAGATAGATAGATAGATACTTTATTAATCCCGATGGGAAATTCACATGGCAGATTCATATACAGATGGATGCAATTTTTTTGTAGTATATGTTTTTGCATATGTATGTATGTATGTATGTATGTGTGCATGTTTAATATATATTATGGTGTTTAGATAAGTGTGGTTTCTTATATTACTATACTGTCTTTTTATATTTAAAACCTATGTGTGTAAGTGTATGGTTCATGCACAAGCCAAACAAACTTGCCTATATAGAATAAGAAAGTTAAAGTACATTTTTTGGGGGAATTTCATTTGTAACAATGACTCTTCTTGATTTTTTAAACATTTTCCACAACACCAACTTTTGTGCTTCCATATACCTTGACATCACCACAGACACTAACCATTCATTCACACTCAGGCTCCTCAATGCTCACCTCACCATGTGGCACCCTGTCAGATTAAAATATAGTAGATGAAACGTTCACTAACACTGCATAATATAAAAGTTTTTTTTTTAATAATATTTTTAGTATAAACACATTGTATACTAATTTTCATAGTGAAGATAAAGCCAGAAGCAGATATAAAATGCTATGATAACAATGAACAGAATCTATTGGCACTACTCACAAAACGATGGCTCATTCAGCTCTCAATTGGCTTCTCTTTCATTAATGCTTCTGAACTGTAATGTCTAACAAAGCAGTAAAACAATTACTACACAATTGATTTCCACCTTTTAAAACACTTGAGTAGAGAAACATAACATTTTTGAGTTAAGAAACATTGAATATATAATCAAAATATCTTACATCTACTTTATATGAAATAGAAAAAAATCATGCAACAAAGAAATTTAATAAGGATTTTGCAATCTGACTATATCTAAGGATGTATGAGTTATAACAATACATTATCATTTGCAGATTTTGGTCACTTTCTTCATGAGCATATAAAACATTTGCCTGAACTCCCATCTATAAAAGTAGCAGAAAAACAAAGGAAATAACTGAGTAAATGAGGGATTTAAATTCAACTGAAGTCAGATATTTCTTTATAGGTGCAATGTTTGAAATAATGTATATTTTCCTAGTGTGGCACAAAGAAGAGACCTTTTTGTATTTAAGAGAACCAATCACATACAATAATACAGTTCAGTCAAAGATACACTCACATAAACGACACAACAGTGCAGTGATTGTTTTCCAATAATAAAAAAAAAATCCATCAAGCTTAAAAACCACACCATCTCCTTCCCCTGCTCAAAGCAAAGAGGTATATGACAAAACAAAAAGCCCTACGTGGTTCCTCAGACACCAGCAGAGGTCAAGCTGAGACCCAGCAAGCTATTTTACAATAACATCGAGGATATCTTTTCAAGATTCTGAAAAAAATAAAACAATTTAAACTATTACTAGAAGAGCAGAATTTCATTATTTTCAGTTTGAGATACTATAAGACAGCACTTTCCTTTTGAGGTATCGCGGTAGAGCATAGTCTGCTATGCAGGTATACCACAATACTTTTTTCCTTACATAATGACACCCCATATGGTGTTGCATCAGATAAGGCTGTTAAGGGGGTATAATGGGCAGTGACACTTGATTGATGTACTGATGGATAGCATTCCCTTTTTTTTGAACGGGACAATAAAATGGCTAAGCAGGGTTGTATGCATCCCTAATACGCTAGGTGGCATCATCTTTGGGCTGGTGCACCCATGCCCATACCCAACGGGCATACTGGGAATTGTAGTATCATTGGGCAGCCCTGCTAGGTCCTCTGGGTGCCACCAGGGGCTGCTACAGAGAATGGCTGCACCAGCTTTTAGGGTCTTGCATTTGACCTGGAAGTGTTTCCCTTATGTAATCTCATGGTACCAAAAGTACTCCCAGGTCTGGCATAAACAGGGTCTTCTCATCTCATTCATGAAGTTAAACTCGGGAGGAGGAGGGCAACATTTTTTGGAGGAGATTAGAGAGAATGAAAGAAGAAGGAAGGATGACTTGTGTCTGTGTGCATTGAAGGTACAAACTTTAAAGGTTGTTTGAACCTATGATTGGTGTTTGTATAATAGTGTTGAAGGTTTGGAGTCCCAAGACACCCCCTTCAGGCCACAAGGGGTTACGAATTATTTCAGATATAGGGTTACCTGAGAGGTATGCAAGTTTTAAACCAGTACAGAGCAGTTCCAAAACATATGTCCTAGTGAGGTAGGCAATTGTGATTTCATTCACAATTCAGCTACACTTTATACAATATACAGGTATGATATACTATTTTTAGCTAAATCATAACATCCATCTATCCATTTTCCAAACCTGTTATATCCTAAGAAGAGTCACAGGGAAGATGGAGTCTATTCCAGGCAAGCACAGAGCACAAGGCAGAAACAATCCCAGGACAGGGTGCCAATCAATCCCACTCAAACACACAAATGGGCCAATTTAGCTACACTAATTCACCTAATCTGCATGTCTTTGAACTGTAGAAAGAAACCTGTGCGGACAGGGGGAAAACGTACAAATCACACAGGGAGAACCAGCCACGTGAACCCTGACCTCCTTGCTGTGAGGTAGCAGCATTACCACTGCACCACTCTGTCAAATTATAAAATGCTTAGCACAAGATGAAAGGAGCTGTATTTTATAAGTAGTTGAGTTTCATTGCTAACCTGGAATCCTTATTGAAAGGTCCTTTTCCCATCTTCCTCTGAGGCAAACACCTTGAAACGTGTTAATAAAATCTAGAAACACTGCCTATGTCTTCATTAAAACTAGTCAGCATCATTTCAGCAGCAGCAATTGGTGAAAGGCAATGAAAACTGGGCATATTATTTTTCAGAAAATGTCTATCTTGTACATATATAGAAAGAAGCTACAGTATATGTTGCTGGGAGATTATACTGCATTTATGAGGAAGCAGTTCAAAATATGAATATGCGTTGTCTATACAAAAATCAGTAATATATTTAGTGTCTTTCATAAGATGAATGCTAAACAGATTTAAAAAAATGGAATTTATGATTTAAAAAAGTGGAATTTACACTTTATACTGTATATACAGGTGGACCTAATAAAAGTATACCTGTCTTAAAGTTTGTTGTACAGTGACTGCATTTACATGCACTTTAATAACCCTGTGTGGCAGATTGCCGGGGTCATTACCTGGCCGGGATGCCTGAAAGGACCGGAAGATGGCAGGAATAGCTTCCGGGCCACGAGGGGGCAACCGCCCTGGAGCAGGAGAGGACCACGGGAGAAGAACAAAAAGCTTCTGGCCTGTTGGGACCCGTGGCCACCGCTAGGGGGCGCCTCAAGCCTCGTAGGACTCGAAAATAGTTACTTCTGCCACACTTGGCAAGATGGCGGAGGAACCTGCCAGGGACGCCCAGAGTGCTTCCAGTGCAAAGGGCAGCAATTCCGCCACACCAGGAAGTGCTGCCGGATGGACGCCATCAGACACCTGGAGCACATCCAGGCAGGGATAATAGGCGCCGCCTTCCTACAATCTGGGAGCCAGAGTCGGGAGTGGGAGTTGGACGAAGCTCCCAGGAGGAGAGGAAAGGCGGCCAAGGACTGAGAAAGAGAGTTATTGTGGTGATTATTGCTGTGTGCATTGTGTGCTGTGTGGAACTGTGTTTATTTGTGATTAAATAAACGTGTGCTTTTTATAAAGATGTGGTTTCCGACTGGTGGCGTCCAGGCAAGTCTCACAATGGCGCCTGAACAGGGACCTTCTCCTTGTTACAAAGCAGGGGACCCAACAAATAAAATTTTTGTGAGCTGCCCGGTAACTCAGTCGGCCACAAACACGTCCGGCATGGAGACGGTCTGAACACGCACCGCGGACATTCCGCGAATGACCCTGAGGATGTCAGAGATTCTCCAGAGTGCTGTCTTCCACCCAAGGGGGCTGAGGAATGCCAGCCAAGGCAGATGAGAAGGGGATTCCCCAGCGTTCGTCATTGCCGGAGGGACTGCAGCAGGCACAACCACTGACGCGTCCGGAGGAGCTTTCCTGGAAGAATTGCGTCACTGGCTGGAGTGTGCCTATCCTGTCCGCGAAACCGGGACGGTGTCGCTAGAGGAAGGGGAGGATCTGCCACGTCTCCAGAAGCCAAGGCAGAGTGGCTGCAATGAGTCTCACAGACCCCTTGGGAGAATGGTGAAAATGGCGATAGACCGGAATTCCCGCCCCGTGACAGGCGAGGGATTGGACGGTGTGTGCCGTGTTCCCATCGGTGATTGGTTGATGACGGGACTGACGAATGTCCATCCTGAGCAAGGGGAGGGTCCGGTGGAACCCGGAAGAAAGCTCCAGTGTATACAGCCAGTGAGTAGGACCGATTTACAGGTAAGTCCTCCACTGGCTGATACTGTATTTTTACCTGCAGCTCCAAAGGAATCGGAGAGGATGCTTTGGTTATGGCAGATGGTGCAGCAGGTGGAACACGACCTCCGAGTCTGTATGGACGAGCTGAAGTGGAAGGTGGTCGCGCCACATCAGACGGGATGTCACAGGGTGGAGGGGCACAATGCTGGAAACTTTGGCCAGGGGTTTGTGGCGGTAAAGGTGTGTAAAACCGATACCGTAAAGGACAAGGGAGGTGCGAACGAATTCGTTCCAGGATCGCGTGGTTCCAGGGATTCAGTAGCTGCATCTCTGACAGTGGGAGCGATGCAAAGCACTGATCGCTTGGAAGGGGTGGAGCCAGGACACCAGCTGACGAGTGCCGTGGGTCCTAGTGCTCCACCACCAGAGCCAGCATCAGTCTCGCGTCATTCTGCAGGGGCGCAGACAGCAAGGGGTCTTTTCCTTTCCCATAGGAAGACCCAAGCCGTCAGAATGCCCCAGAGGAATAGGAAGAATCGAAGGAGGAAAGCCGGTTCTTCCTATAAAGGGAGACGTGAGCCCATGAGCTCACGTAGCGTGATCAGTCGTCCTCTGCGCGGGCAGAGGGAAACCCCAAAGTCAGCAAGGGTGATCCCAATATGTAACCCAATGAAGGGGAGTGGACAATACGGGAGTGGGTGCCGAAGTTTTGGCGACCAGGGTGCTGGTCAAACGGGGGAGCGTTGGCCCTATTTCAGAAGGAAAAAAGCCAGACAGTGGCATCAGGGCAACGTCTCCGCCCCTAGGCATATTTTATATTTTATAGGACCAGGCCATGGGAGAAAACCAATGATGCCCGCTTCGTCGGAATTACCAACTCGCGGGACTGGCCGCTATGAAGGACTGTTCTTCGCTGGTGATGGGGCACTGTGGCAGATTTCCGGGGTCATTACCTGGCCGGGATGCCTAAAAGGACTGGAAGGTGGCAGGAATAGCTTCCGGGCCACGAGGAGGCAACCGCCCTGGAGCAGGGGAGAACCACGGGAGAAGAACAAAAAGCTTCTGGCCTGTTGGGACCCGTGGCCACCACCAAGGGGCGCCTCAAGTATCATAGGACTCGAAAATAGTTACTTCCGCCACACTTGGCAAGATGGTGGAGGAACCTTCCAGGGATGCCCGGAGTGCTTCCGGTGCAAAGGACAGCACTTCTGCCACACTGGGAAGTGCTGCCGGATGGACGTCATCATACACCTGGAGCACATCCGGGCAGGGATAAAAGGCGCTGCCTTCCTACAGTCTGGGAGCCAGAGTCGGGAGTAGGAGCAGGACGAAGCTCCCAGGAGGAGAGGAAAGGAGGCCAAAGACTGAGAAAGAGAGTTATAGTGGTGATTATTGCTGTATGTGCATTGTGTGGTGTTTGGGACTGTATTTATTATGATTAATAAACGTGTGGATTTTATAAAGAAGTGGTTTCCGACTGGTGGTGTCCGGGGAAGTCTCACACCTGTTAATCACATAAACTTGGTTTCTAACATGCCATGTCCTTATTCCGGTTAGAGAAACTTGGTTGTTGGTTTTTGGAAACCCAGGTTAACACACATACATTCCTCTGAAAGTTACCCAGTTTTTTGGTATGTAAACACTTTCTGCTCTATCCTGATTACCTACGCATATTTTTTCTTCACACATGCTTTCATCTGGCACAGATAAGTTTTCTGAGGCAGAAGTTTGGCGATCACATTATTCCTTCTCCTGGCTGAAATAATCTGTCTCATTATTTCAGAGATCACTAAATTTATGTCGATGAACTGAACGTACAGTGCTCAGCCAAGTATGTATCTCTGTAGCCAGGAGCCGAATGTCAAATAGGAGGGGCAATGAGAGGACGTACTTGACAGGTAGGATGAAGTTTTCAAAATAAAAGTTTGCCATGAATTTTTAACTGTTTAGGCTACATATAATAGGAAAAATATACAATTTAAATATACAATTTAAACAGAATTGAGAGGATACACTGCAAGAAGAGTTAAGCTATGTTCCCAAAACATAGACCTATGTTTTCACTGGGTGTAAGACAAGAAGTACATGTTCCAGCATGCTGGTCCTTTGCTGGGTTCATTTGCTCAACAAAACAGAAGTGTGTGCTGCATGCAATCCGATCACTGGAACTTCTTAATAATGTGTCACGTTAGCATTTTTGCTTTTGATTTCAAATAAGCAAAGTTATAACCAAGCCGACTTAGCCATACTATATATAATAATTTCAGGAAACATTCTGTGCAGATGCTTGTCCCCTTCACCTTTATTCTCCTCCTCCTCCTCATTTGAACTCTGCCCCTCTACAATTTCTTGCCCACAGCATTCATGATCTGATAAATTAGGAGTTTCACTCAGCACTACCTCACTCAGCATTTGTCATCATCTGACTCCCCACTGAGTGTTTCTGATTCGTAATCTGCCACCAATGATAAGACTTCTTCGTGAGCTTGCTGTGATGATATGCATTAAAACATTTCTTTTCTTACATCTTACCTCTGTAAACTCATAAATATATACAAAATAAGTAATAAGATAAAAAAGAAAATGTAATGAACATATATAAATACAAGAAATCATGAAAAAAACATGCCTTGTTTAAGTGCTGTTTACATGTAAAATGTAAAAAATGCAGATACTTCTCTGCGGTTTGGTCACTAGTGACCTGATTCATTTTAGGCAAATAAATTCTCATAATTAAATAAATGCAAAGTATTTTGACATATTTTTGGTACTAAACTGTTGCAGATAAAAATTATGATATATACCTTGAGAACTGCATCCACAGTGCACCATAATGATCCTGTGCTGTAAACATAATGTCATGGATTGACATGTCAATATAAGTATAAGTATATGGGATGATCCAAATAACAATAGCTTTGTAAGATATCCATTTTACAATATTAACTATCCCAGCTAGAGTGAGTTGGAGATATGACAATCTATTAATATCTGGCTTATTACCTTTAATCAAATTTCCAAAAGTAAGTTTAAAAGTTCTTTTTGTGCAACTCCTAAACATGATAAATTATTCTGATACAGTCATTGAGAAATAATCAGGGTGCCTGTAGGACAGCAGCTCTGAAAATGCCATCTTTCAATTTTTTGAAACTGATGAGACAAAAAAGGGAGTTATCTTGTTAATGAACGATTTACTCAGTTTTCTTGTGTGCTTTTAAGCTTTCTTTGAAAACTCCAAAATTGTTCCTACGAGCTTAGAATAATGTGTACTTTTGATAAGGAATGTTTGTCACTTTTCATTGTGCAACACAGAACCCAGAATGCATCATGTGGTACCAGAAGTGGGGCTTTCACAAATAGAACAGTAAAAACAACAATGCCATGCCTATCAAGTACCTCTTCCTCCTAACACCAATGTAAATGTACACCCAGGGGGTCGACTATGTGCTAAAGATATGGTACAGGAAATATGAAAATGCCAATGTGAATTGAGAATGTTTTTGTTTTAAGAATTCCATTTTTAAATTAAAACATAGTAGTGTGGGTGTAGCCTTAGGATCACACAATCTTCTAAAAGTTATTATCGTTTTAAGGATGAAGTTGTGCTGAGCTTATCATTAAAAGCATTTACAAAATATTGCAATGTAACAGCAGTGATTTAGACTGGTGTTGGCCTGTCTGCATTAAGGTATTAGTGTGTCTCTTGAATACTGCCTCTAACCGTGAGAGACTCTAAGCACCATGAATGAGTCAAATAACTATGCTTTAGACCATCTTACTTTTCCATTTAAAACAGGTATTTGTCTAAGATTTGCACTTTATCAGTTATGCTTACATACTATCTTTGTGTAATTAGAATAATTCTAGAAAGCTACTGTTTAACAAAGAAACTATGACATAATGGCGAGTTGCGACAAAAGGATCAACATCTTGTGTTGTCCTCCCAAAGTATTTTAGATAAATAACATCTTTTACATGTACATTGCGCGAGTCAGAAGAGCCTTTGTAAACAACAGCAGTGTTGGACCAAGGATCAAGAATTTTACCATACCTAACAGCACTAAGTTAGTATATTAAAACATTAGAACAATCTAGATGAGAACAGGCCATTTAGCCCAACAAAGCTCACCAGTCCTTTCCATTTAATTCTTCTACAATAACATAGTCTAGTTTTAATAGTCCCTGAACTTCTACAGTCTATCATACTACTTGGTAGCTAATTCCATGTATCTATGGTTTTCTGTGTAGAGAGAAACTTCCTAATGTTTGTGTGAAATTTCCCCTTAACAACTTTCCAACTATGTCTCCGTGTTCTTGATGAACTCATGTTAAAATTCCAGCTCTCGATCCACTGGACTAATTCCATTCATAATTTCAAACACTTCAATCATGTCACCTCCTAATCTAATTTTGCTTAAACTGAAAAGGCTTGGCACTTTTAATGTTTCCTCATAACTCATCCTCTGTATTCCTAGAATCAGCCTAGTCGCTCTTCTCTGGACTTTCTCTAGTGCTGCTATGTCCTTTTTGTAGCCTGGAGACCAAAACTGCACACAGTACTCCAGCCGAGGCCTAACTAGTACATTATAAAGATTAAACATAACCTCCTTGGACTTTTACTCTGCACATCATGATGCTATATAACCTGACATTCTGTTAGCCTTCTTAATGGCTTCTGAACACTGTCTGGCAGTTGATAGCTTAGAGTCCACTATGACTCCTAAATCCTTCTCATAAGGCGTACTCTCAATTTTCAGACCTCCCATTATGTATTCAAACCTAACATTTTTACTTCCTACATGTAATACTTTACATTTATTTGCATTAAATTTCATCTGCCTCAAATCTGGCCAAGCCTGTATGCTGTCTAAGTCCAAGTATTGATTCAGTGGATTCTCGATTATCTGCCAGTCCACTTAGCCTGGTATCATCATCAAACTTAAACGGCTTGTTATTTTGATTCCTATGCAAATCATTTATATATATTAAAAATATATATATTAAAAATAGCAGCGGCTCCAGCACTAAGCCCTGTGGGACACCACTCTGAACATCAGCCAATTCTGATAGGATTCCATCCTTCCATCCATTTTCCAACCTGCTGAATCCGAACACAGGATCACAGGGGTCTGCTGGAGCCAATCCCAGCCAACACAGGGCACAAAGCAGGAACCAATCCCAGGCAGGGTGCCAACCCACCACAGTCTGATAGGATTCCTCGCACCATAATCCTTTGCATCCTGTGTTCATGCCAATTTTGCACCAATCTACTCACAACACACTGAAATTCCTCCTCCATTAATAATTATGGGTGTATTAAAAAATTTAATATTTCTATTTAAATCATTGCTCAAATTGCAATATTGGTAATTCAGGTAACTATATTTAAAACTCTATTGCAATGAGGCAAAATGGTGGAAAATCAACATTTCAGATCTTAACTATTGAATAAAAAATCTGAACAATAAAGAGTAGAAACTTACATCTTGTATTACAGTGAATTTTGATAAAGGTTAATATCAAATTACAAGCAATAGACCCTAGGAAAAAAATCCACAACTTGACACATCAGTGACTAATCCCTTGATGAATTTTGCAAATATGTTTGTTAATTAAATGTAAAAATAGTAAAAGTGCTAATGAATGTTTATTTTCTAGAGGTCGGTGAACTCCATCTTGGCAATTCCCACTGAAACTTTTTCTTCTTTGCGCTTGCTCTTCAAATAGCAATATAGCTTTAATATTTACTTGAAAAAGAATCTACACTGATATCGCTGGGTAAACACTTGTTATTTCCAGACTAATTGCAATTTCTTTCTGTTTTTATTATAAGGAACCAAACAACAAAAACAGATGCATATATGTTCTAATATAATAATATAGGGAAACTTACCCTTCCTTTTATAATGGCTAAAGTATATCATAAAACAGGCAAAAGGACAAACAAATAAATAGATAAGACAAAGTAAATGTAAAAAAAAAAATATTCAAAATAAGTAATGGATCAATAGATGTGTCTTTGAAAAGAACTGAACTCATTCTAAAGGGTGTCCAGAACCACAAGAAGTGGAGATAAAACCAGCAAATCTGCATAAAAATGAACAAATGACTGTTAAGCCGGTGATGATGATGTTAGTCAGAGACCAAATCAGGACAGTTTACTTATTCTAATTTTGGACTTAAATGTGGTGTATTCTCCTTAAAATTGCAACTTAAGAGATTTATTTAAAATATTTCCTTATAAATATATCTCTAGAAGCTTGAGGGAATGGTTTTCTATGATTACATTACCATGGTATACCCACTTAAATGGACACCTTACCTGTGATTTTGCCTCCTGTCCATTAACTGACCATCCTAACTCATTTCAGGGTTCCAGAGGCTGCAGTGTGTCTGCAGACAAAATCAGGCGACTAACATCTGATTTTTGAGAATGGTAAATGTTTTCAGTCTGGTTCTTCTAATTGTTAATAATTCTGTGTGTATTAAAAAAAAATCTAATATTTCTATTTAAATCATTTATTCTCATAATCTAAATTGACAGCACATGAAAAATAACATCTCGGGGACACATGTATAACGCAGTGCGTAGAATTCACACTAAAACACGGCGTATGGACAAAAGTGGAAATGTACGTACGCACAAAAAAAGTTCAAGTTCAGAAAGTCGCACATTGCACGAAATAAAAAAGAAGTGGTCAGATATCACAGTTGATATGAAAAGGCAAGTCGCAGCCCGCTCTCTGTTCATTCTGTTTCAGACAATATTACAAAAGATGACTCCTGTGGTGATGACATGATGGTGCTGCTGTGCAGTGTACGTCTTCGGGTGCTGGCTGCTCATACACCACTGCCTTGGAAACCACTGGGAGGCCATCTGACTGTGCTGACGGACTGTTCCGGAGTCACAAAATGCAATAGTGGATGCAATGAACTAAGGAATATGAGGATTGTGTAAGAGCCATTTGCAAGTTATTTAGGTCATGTTAAGTTTGCCTATAAATTAGTGCATAGCATAAGGGAGGTTCTTATAGCCCCCACAAGTTGAATTGAATTGGTATATTCTAACTATTTCGTGTCCCTTTGACCACAGATTCGTCTCAGTTAGTGACCTGCCTTGCAGTAGGTAAGGCATGGAATGCATACGGTTTCAAACCGTACCTTAATATGCTCAGTTGTATGTGTAGAGCCATACATTTAGAACGTGCTGATGCAAAGCAAAACATAGAGAAATAACTCAGCCTTATAGATTTTTATATTATATAGATTTTTCCTTTTTTTGCATTTTTATTTTACATGTGTAACAACTTTTTTCTATTCTTGTGTGGACTGTTTGCTTTGAATTTTCAATAAACATTTTTAAAACAAACCTTTTTTCAACTGAGAGATTTCTTTTGGTATGCATTTGACCCATGCTTGATCCTGCCTTACTTACCAACAGCTTCAGACTGTAGTATGTGATACTGACCACAATTTAAATTAATTGGTTAAGAAAGAAATGCTGTATCTAATTACCTGTTTTTACATTCTACCAATTATATTCAAATGAAGTTGTAATGCTGTCTGATTTGGTTTATCATTTGGTGGGTCAGAGTCAGGTTCATTACAGCACATCTCTTTAGGTACGGGCAAGCTGCAACACACTTTCTGTAGACTATAGAGTAGCACATTAATAGAGTAGAAATGCATTCTATTTACATAAGCAAATTCATTCTTGGAAGGTGCCTTTATAGTGTAGCAATGGCACCAAGCACCACAACGGATCGATTCTCTGCTCTTAACAACGGCAATTTGATGTGACTCGCTATCTTTAAAAGAAATGCTTGCCTTTTGCCGTACTAGTTAGAAAAAGCACCTGCAACTTTATGGAGCTGCCATTTTCATAGGTTCTCCATCTATATGTGATGTAATGGCAGCTCATTCTTTTGGTGATTTGTCCCTGATTGATACAACTTGTCCAGCACCACTGCAATAGCAATATGCGTGCAGCTGACCACTCCAATTAGATATGGAAAAAAGGACATTGTTGCGAATTGCACTTTGATGATTCCCACTTCAAACACAGTGTAAGGAAATCTTATATATCTGGAGGAGAAGTGTATAATACTATCCTTTACAGCTGGCATTGTGAGACTCTTTGATGTTTGTGAAATACCTGATCGGTTAGCAAATTCATGTTGAAAAGCTCCTGTGGTTAAAAACCTGAGAGTGGACAAAACTTGCAAAGGAGCCAGTAGAGCACAGTTCCTCAAAGTCTGCCTGTGTAAAGCCGGCACTGGTTCAGCACACAGCTCCAAGATGATAGCTCTTGGAAATTGAAATCGACTTAGAAGCCAGTCATCATTATCTCTCTATATATAAAATCCAACATCTGTCTGATTGTCTCTATGTCTGTCTGCTTTTCACAAGAGAACTACTTAAGTGATTTAGATCATGTTTTTTCATATAATTTGCTTAAACATTCACATTTTGTGACTTCTCTTATTGCACTAAGTATCATAGTTCATTTTATTTGCATGAATCCGAGAGAGACACAACAGGCTGAGGGGAGGGCAGCAGGGCCCTCTGCACTCACGCTCAAATATATTCGCACTAATGCAAGATAGAGGCTGAGGGGAGGAGGAAGCATAATGTCAGGAGTGAGGAGCTGGGCAGGGCCCTCCTCATTCACGCATCAGCCTGCGTCTGAGTCGCTCTACCTCTGCGTTTTGCAGTGTGCCCTGCCTCCTCCACTTAGTCAGCAATACCTGTTTGTTTATTGATCTTTAAAGTTTGTCCTGTTTCACTACTACATGGGTGGAGCTGCATGGGAGGGCTAGTCATCTATAAATACACACTCTCTTCTAATTCTTCTAATGTGAGTATCTCTCTGGAAGCTGAAGCTGAACCACAAATGGACCTTTCAACGCAATAATGATCAATACACCAAGGAATGGCTCAAAAAGAAGAAATGTAGTGGTATGGACTGCCCTGGTCAAAGTCCTGATTTGAATCCTATTGAAATGTTGTGGAGGGATTTAAAACAGTCAATAAATTTAAGAAAACACAAAAAACATCCATTTTTCATGGAGGGAAGGTCAAATATTTCACCGAGTCAATGTCAGACACTGATGTAAAGGGGGCAACACCAGTTTCTAAGACCAAGGGTGTACTTACTTTTTCCCCAGTAGACCATTACATCTATTGTTATTTTTGTTTAATAAATTATTGACATGGCAACTTTTCCTTTTTATTCAAGTATATCACCTTTATCTGTAGGCACTGTGTGTGTGGGGATATACCATTTGTCTGTTTGAATATGATAAAAAAGTCAACAGTTTCAATGGGGTGTAATTACTTTTTCACATGAACATTCATTTACTTCTAGGCACTGTTACAGTGGAGTATGCAGATTCCTCCATTGTTCCTTGTGATGAAGGTCTATCCTATCCAGTGTTGCTTTCTGCCTTCAACAGGCTTTGATTGCTGAGCTCCTGTAGTGAAATGACAGTATTTTCAGAAAGTGGATAAACACATGTAAATTAATATCAGTAAACAGCTCGATGTCCTATTATGTATTAAAACTTTGCCACCTTACGAATTAAGTGAAGATTGAAAATTGTTTGCATGTTGTGTTTTAATATTATATATTTATGAATAAGGCTTGAAAATGGTCTTTACTGATATAACGGAGACAGGCAATGATGAATTGCTGATATTGTTGATTGTGATATAGGCGATGTTGTGGAGTCTTTTGGATCAGACAACTTGGTAAGCGATGTCAAAGATAATTTCTCTTTTGACGCGGAAATATCAGAAGTAGAATAGTGAGAGACATCTAATGTTGATTGTTTCTTTCTTGATGTATGATGCTTAATAGGCCTCTTGTTGTTAGCCTATAACCAATTGTTGTCACATCTGTCTGTCATCATGAAAGAACTCATCTTTGAGAAGACTAATTTTGCTTAAATTGGAATTGTATTCTGCCTTAAAAGTTTTTGTTGTGATATCTCAAACACAGCAGGCTGCTTTTTTGAATTTCCAAAAACTTACATTTCAAAAGCAGTGATGAATTTTTGAACTCATGTCTCTTAAAACAGAAGAAACATTCAATGTAACCTCAATTATTGATTCATTTGCTCTTTTAAGTTTACCTTGAGAGAAGTTATTCCAACTTGTATGTTTTCCTCAGTTACACAGCTGAAAGACTCTTCCCTACATAGAAGTTATTTAAATGCTGTCAGACTCACACACGTTGCTGAGAAGTTGCCATCACATCAGCTTGTTGCTCACTTGCAGAGGAACTTCTTTTGAAATGTTAGGTTCACGAAACAGGATCACAATCCTTACCCTCCCAGGTAATACATATGTGAGGGTGATGAAGGGAGGATTCTGTTTGATGGGTGAGTCAAAGATACAGAAGGGAAAATGTGGATTCTGTCCTGGCTGTTGAATAGTAGACCAGCGCTTCTCCTTGGTACAGTATAGTAGGAGTATGATAACCCAGTCTACATGTGTTTTGTAGTTTTGGAAAAAGGACATGATCATGTCCTTTGGCATGTGTTGTGGGAGGTACTGCAGACATATGGGATAAGAGGGCCGCCCTTGCATGCTATTCCTTCCTTTTATGAATGCAGTGGGAGCTGTGTCTGAATACTTGGTGATAAGTCACTTCGTTCTTTGTGGATTTTGGAGTCCATAAAGGCTGTATCTTGTCACCACTCCTAGTGCAGCCCAGGCTCTGAGGGTGTCCATTTGGGGAGGCTAGAGGTGACATTGTTGCTTTATGCAGATAATGTTGTCCTCTTTGCCTCATCTGACTGTGATCTTCAGCATACACTCAAGCAATTCACTGCTGATGCTGATTTTGAAATGGCTGGGATGAGGATCAGCGCCTCCAAGCCTGAGGTCATGGTTCTCTCACAGAGAAGAGTGGATTGTGCTCTTCAGGTGAGGCCAAGACAACTTCCTTTAGTGGAGGAGTTCAAGTATCTCAGGATCTTGTTCATGAGTGTGCGAAAAAGGGAATATGATATCAACACGCAGATTGAAGAGGCAGCAGCTGTTCTCTGGGTGGTGTACCAGTCCATGGCAGTGAAGAGTGAGCTGAGTCTAAAGACAAAGCTCTTAATCTACATCCCTATCTTAACCTATGTCTTGAGCTATGGGTAATGACTGAAAGAATGAGATTAGGTTTCTTCACATGTTGGCTTGGCTAAACCTCAGAGTATTGCTGCTGCTTCTCTGGATTGAGAGGAACCAGTTAATGTGGTTCTGGGACATCCCACTGAGTGGAGAGTCTGTGGCAGACCCAGGACACACTGGTGGGATTATATCTCTTGACTGGCTTGGGAACACTTGAGAATTCCACTGGAAGAGCTGGAATCTGTAGCTGTGGAGAGGGAAGTCTAAGCTAAGCGGCTTGGGCTGCTGACCTTGGGCAGAATATAAGAACAAGTGGATGAAATGAGTAGTAGAATACAAACTATACATTGCCATAGATCTTTCACAACCAACGACTAAGAAAACCAAATCAAATAATGCCATTTTTACATTATTTTTATTGGAATTTGGTGTTTATGAAAGCTGTTTCAGCCACCAAAAGCTTATTAATATTAATATAAAAAGAGTTTTATGCACTTTATTAATAATTACATTGCATTATCATTATCAGTATGATGATTTAATTAAAACATTGAAATACAATATGTTGTGTTTTTGATTACGTTAATGAAGAATGCATCTTGAATGCATCTGAATGTTACGCCATGAATTAATTTTCTAACTTGTTACTTTTTCATTTGCAGAGCATTTATTGCTGTGGCCTGTGCTCAAAACGTCAATAAAGTCTGGTGTCTACAGAATCAGAACATCTCAGGCTTTTCTTTATCTAGTGCATAGACAAATTCAGTCCATTGTATTCTCTCATTTTCTTACTCCTTTTCATTCTTTTTCATCAGTAAAAGTAAACTCTTATTTGAAAAATTGTAATGCTCTATTATGTTATGTAAATCCACTTAATAAAAGAATTTTTTTCATGTTATGTACTCATAACATCACCTTGACTTTATGAACTCTTCTTTTTTATTCATAGTTCCAACAAAACTAACAATAATGCTGATTTCCATGTTCCACCAATGGTGTCATGTCATATTTTCTTTGCTTCTCGACAACCTAGCTCAACTATTCTGCCAACCTTGTTAAATTTTGCTCTGACTCATGTTACTAGAAAAACACAAAAAAATATTATATACACTACAAAAGTTCAAAAGTTTTACAACACCTCACATAGGTACACAGCCAGCGACAGGTGTACCTATAAAAATTGAAGTTTATCTAGTGCAGCAATGGTGAGCAGTTCTTTTAAAGATAGTAAGCCACATAACACAGACATGTAAAGAGCAAATAATCCATTCTGTCACTTGGAGCCAGCACTACATTTGTGTCAGAAGCAGAACAAAAAGAAGTCCTACCATATGATTTAGCAAGTGCCGAGTGCTGTGGAGTCCTGCAATGGACTTGCTGAGGAGTTGCTTGAGAATCTGGAGGCTGAGATCCAACAACAACAACAACATTTATTTATATAGCACATTTTCATACAAAAAGTAGCTCAAAGTGCTTTACATAATGAAGAAAAGAAAAACAAAAGACAAAATACAAAATTAAAATAAGACAACAGTAGTTAACATAGAAAAGGAGTAAGGTTCGATGGCCAGGGTGGACAGAAAAAACAAAAAAAAAAACTCCAGAAAGCTGGAGAAAATCCAGGATCTAGAATGCTATTTGCAGCATCAAGGCAGGGGGAATACATCTGTGTGGCTGCTATCTGTACATCTCCACCAGTGCTCTCCATCTGAGAAAGTCCATTGGCCTGGGTGCAGAGATATCAGTGGAGCTTTTGGCTCATGGAGTCATGGAGGTGGGAAAAGTGCTCAGGCAAAGAATGAGAAAGACTGCAGAGGCATTAGAGAGCAGCAATGCAGGGTGGACTCAAAGCTGAGATCTGGACTTGGAATGTCATTTGCAACATAAATTCAGTTAATAAAATCAGCCCAGAGACCAGTGCATCTGCAGTTCCTCACAAATAGGTTTGCCTGGTCACTTACAATTGACAGATCACCTCCTGGTCACAGAAATGCAGTGTTTAACACCTTTGCTGCACCACAGAACAGCGCATTCACTCAACTTCCCTGCTGCACCACCTGATAACAGAGCATGTAACATCTGTGCAGCACCACCTGACATCGAAGAGCTCAAGACCCCTGCTGATGTATATTCATCACCAGCTGCAAGGTCACAGTGGAAGAGAAAACCATCCTACCGTTTCAGAGAGCTGTGTGCCATTTCAAGGAGTTGGAGGTTGTCACTGGGGACAGCTGTTTTCAGAAACAGGGCTATGTAACAGCGCTGATAAGTGGGAATAGTCACCCATAATATGAGTCGGCTTTCCATCATCCAAATGAGCTGTTTCAAAGCCAGCAGTAGGTGCACCTGTAAAAACAGCAAGACTCAAATGCAGCAAACAAAATCCCATTCAGTGTGGTAAAGGCAAAGGTGAGCTACCTAAGAGAACCATGTGAAGAGCAAAGAATCCATTCTGGTAGTGTCACTGCAACATTTCTTTAGAACTGTTGTCTGTGTGGGACTGTGATAAAACAAATATACTGTACAGTGCCTTTGCAAAAGTGTTCATTCACCTCAGCGTTTGTCCTGTTTTGTCACATTATAATCTGGAATTAAAATTGATTTTCATGTGGATTTTATGTATTGGTCTTAACAATATATTCCCAATTGTGGAAGTGGAATGAAAATAAAATACTTTACACACACACACACACATATACTGTAAATATATATATATATATATATATATATATATATATATATATATATATAATAAGTAAGAACAGAAAAGTTGTGAGTGCTTATGTGTTTATTCACTTTGCTATTAAACCCCTAAATAAGACCTGGTCCAACCAATTAGCTTTAGAAGTCACATAATTAGTTGATTAGCGTCACATGATGTCTGTATAAATAGACTTGTTCTGAAAGGCCCCTGACTCTGCAACACTACTCAACAAGCAACATGGACAGCAAGGAGCACTCCAAACAGGTCAGAGACAAAGCTGTGGACAATTGCAGATCAGGGTTATGTTAAACCTGACAAGTAGGGAATCCATTCCCGGGCTCCCGGATTCTTGAACATTTTTCATTCCCAGGGATGAAACTGTTGTAATTCCCGGGAAAACGGGAACGGCCACGCTCGCATATATAGCGTGTAAAAGTGTAAAAATCAATCAAGAAATAACAGAGTTATAGTTGAAAATAATTAAGTGGCACAGTTTTTTGGCCCACGGTGTAGTGTGTTGCTCATTAATTCATTCAACAACAGACCAGCAGCCATCAGTCTCCCGGCTGACTGAGCATGGTGGACTGGGAGGAGTCCACACTCCACACTCTGCAGCTCACAAATGCCGTTACGGGGCAGACTTCATTGACGTCTGTGGCACGTGCTGTTGACTGTACAGTCTGGTGTCAGCTTTCCTACTGGAGCAGAGCTCAGGTCCAGTCGGCAATCGGAACATCAGTTGTTTGTTTTGAAAGCCTCGTACAAATGGCCAAGTTTGTCGAGTTTAAAAACAACGGAGTTTGGCAGCATTTTTTGCGCAAAAAGCTAGGCCAGTCAGCTGAGTGTAAACTGTGTAAAACTATTTTGAAAAGAGCTGATGGCTTGACAAAGGGATTACATGAGCATCTGAGAAGAGTTCATCAAATAACTGTTATGAAACGAAAACCAGATGATGATGACAATAAACCAACGACATCCAAGCACATAGCAGTGGGGCCAATGATGAGATACAGTATCTGCAGAACAAGAACAAAAGTACATTGCAGGCAGTATCAGCATGAATGACGGCTCGAGATGGACTTCCGTTCCGAATATTTGTTTCGTCAGCTGATTTACGCAAAGCACTGTCCGCACTTGGTTTCGGAAATTTGCCGAATTCTGCTGAAACTGTGAAGCATTTGGTAATGGATCACGGTCAAACGATCCAATTGCTGGTAACAGAAGAGATGGCTAACAAGAAGAAGCAGGGTCAGCGCTTTAGTATAACGTTTGATGAATGGACTTCCACTAGAAATCGACGATATATGAATGTGAATGTCCATGAACAAGGTCTGAAGTATTGGAACCTTGGATTAATCAGAGTTCATGGCTCGATGCCGGCAGAGAAGTGCATTGACTTACTGCAGAGTAAACTGGCCGAATTTGAGCTCAGTCTTACCAGTGACGTAGTAGGCATCTGTACAGACGGTGCCAGTGTCATGACAAAGGTCGGAAGACTACTGGAAGTTGTGCATCAATTATGTTATGCGCACTGTATCCAGCTGGCAGTGCTAGATGTGCTGTATCACCGCAGAGGTCGTGCTGCACCTGCTACTACTGCTACAGCCGAGCCCGAGTCATCTCATTGCAACACTGACAACAGCGACGACGATGAGGATGATATACTTGAGAGTCATGATGGCAAACAAGGTCTAGAAGTTGTTGATGACAGCTACAATGTTCTTGTGGAATTGTCAGATGAATTACATGACAATGTTGTTAACAAGGTTCGTAAAATCATCAAGATTTTTAGAAGATCACCAACAAAGAATGACAGCATACTTCAGCCGTATGTGAAGAGTGAATTCGGCAAAGAAATCTGTCTTCTGCTAGACTGCAGGACAAGGTGGAACACTCTGGTTGATATGTTGAGCAGATTTCTGCAATTACAGGGTCCAATACAGAAGGCACTGATTGATCTGGGGCAACAGTTACACTTAACTAACGCAGACTTCACAGTTATCAGTGAAATGGTGTCCAGTTTGGAACCGTTGAAGCTTGTAGTTAATGCACTGTGCAGGCGTGAAACAAATCTGATCAGCGCAGAAGCAGCTCTGCATTGTCCAGCTACAAAAGCAGAGCTCAGAACTTGCAAAGACTCTGGCAGATGTTCTTGAGTCTAGAATAAACGACAGATGAGGATTACTTGCTGCTGTTCTCCAGTATCTGCATACAGCTTCTGCACGAAAGACGGCTGTTACAGACATGTTCTCGGTACCATCTAATGACATCATCCAAAAATTCGTTCGTCGTCTGGTAACACGACTTGAACAGACTGACAGCAGTAGTTCGGCTGCAACATCCACAACACTGGAAGAAGATGGTGCCATTGCTGCAGCTTGCACTTCATCAGACAACAGCTTTGAACAGCAACTTGAAATTGCAATGCGTCAGTCTGTTGCATCCGCATTATCTGTGCCAAGAAACTTGCCATCACAGAATGATGACAAGAAACTGGATGCATCAGTAAAAGCTGAAATGGTGGTTTTTCAAAGCAACAGCAAGCGTGGGCGCCATTTAGAACAAGTCTACCAGTATCTGATGACTGTGCCGCCTACTTCAGTCGAGGCAGAGCATGCTTTCTCAATGGCTGGCATACTCTGCATGAAGGTTCGCTCTCGCCTGGATGACTGCACGCTGGACACATTGTGCTTTCTACGCACTTATTACCGAAACTAAAGATACATGTACTTATATGACAGCATGAAATGCTTGTAGATAAGGTTAGTCTGTTATTTGTGTCAACATATTGCAGTAGTTTTATTAAAAATAAGCGTCAGTCTTTCTAAAACAGTTCACATGTGAGATGCCCGTGCACTGTGTCATCCCTGGGAGACCGGGATTCCCGGTAATGACATGCAGGATTCCCGAATTCCCGGGAATGGATAAACCCATCCGGGAATGAATTCCCTACTGACAAGAGAAGGCCGTCCACCATAAACTCACTGACTGAGCAAAGAGGGCATTAATCAGAGATGCAACAAAGACACCCAGGATAACATTGAAGGAGCTCCAAAGGTCCACAGCAGTGATAGGAATATCTGTCCTTAGGCTAATGTTAAGCTGTACACTCCACAGAGTGGGGATTTATGAAGAAGTGGCCAGAAAAAGGCCTGCATGTTAATTTAATTAAGATTATTTTATTAATTTATTAATTAACATTAACTTTTTAAGAAATGTTAATTGTATCTGCAGTCATTTTATTTAAGAGAAATGAGGAACTTTATATTGTTGGTCCTCACAACACATCTGTGGAAACTAAACACTTTCATTTCTAAACATTATCTTCCAGTGTATGGTTAACAACTAATTGCTTTATCAAACTGGAATTGCTCCTAATTGCAACATTTTGAAATGTTCTCTTTAGAACTGCTTGCTCACATCTTAGCATTTACCATACTTGAATTTCCAGTGTATTGCTATATATATATATATATATATATATATATATATATATATATATATATATATATATATTATATATATATATATATATATACAGTAATCCTCCATCGCGGGGGTTGCGTTCCAGAGCCACCCGCGAAATAAGAAAATCCGCAAAGTAGAAACTATATGTTTATATGGTTATTTTTATATTGTCATGCTTGGGTCACAGATTTGCGCAGAAACACAGGAGGTTGTAGAGAGACAGGAACGTTATTCAAACACTGCAAACAAACATTTGTCTCTTTTTCAAAAGTTTAAACTGTGCTCCATGACAAGACAGAGATGACAGTTCTGTCTCACAATTAAAAGAATGCAAACATACCTTCCTTTTCAAAGGAGTGCGCGTCAGGAGCACTGAATGTCAGAAAGTGAGAGAAAACCAAACAAATCAATAGGGCTGTTTGCTTTTAAGTATGCGAAGCACCACCGGCACAAAGCTGTTGAAGGCGGCAGCTCACACCCCCTCCGTCAGGAGCAGAGAGAGAGAGAGAGAGAGAGAGAGACAGAGGAAAACAAACAGTCAAAAATCAATACGTGCCCTTTGAGCTTTTAAGTATGTGAAGCACCGTGCAGCATGTCGCTTCACGAAGCAGCTGCACACAGAAGGTAGCAACTCTTTCAGCATTTTTAGACGAGCGTCCGTATCGTCTAGGTGTGCGAACAGCCCCCCTGCTCACACCTCCTACGTCAGGATCAGAGAAAGTCAGCGCAAGAGAGAGAGAGAGAAACAAAAGTAAGTTGGGTAGCTTCTCAGCCATCTGCCAATAGCGTCCCTTGTATGAAATCAACTGGGCAAACCAACTGAGGAAGCATGTACCAGAAATTAAAAGACCCATTGTCCTCAGAAATCCGCGAACCAGCAAAAAATCCGCGCTATATATTTAAATATGCTTACATATAAAATCCGCGATAGAGTGAAGCCGCGAAAGGCGAAGCGCGATATAGCGAGGGATCACTGTATATATATATATGACAGTGTGGTGTAATGGTTAAGACTTGGAACTTCACACCCTGAGGTTGTGAGTTCAAACCGAAAATACTGACAACTGTGTGACCATAAGCAGGCCACTTCACACTCCTGTTCTCCAACTGGAAAAACAAAAGAAATATAAATTATTCTGCCCAGGGTTTGTTTCCTGCCTTGCGCCCTCTGTTGGCTGGGATTGGTTCCAGCAGACCCCCGTGACCCTGCAGTTAGGATATACCGGGTTAGATAATGGATAGATGGAATATAAACTATTGCATCTAAAATGTTGTAGGATGCTTTGTATAAAGCCATCAGCCAAGTTACTAAATATTATTAATAATAATAACACTGGGCAATTATGTTTCCAGCTTACTATTTTAAAGTTAGGTGAGGCATTTTGTTTGGGTTTTCTTTGCTATTAAAAGCTTATAATCAACAACCTAAAAACGCCACTGTCCATCTTGCACAGACATAAGCAAAACTCTCTTGTTTCTTCCTTCATCATTTTAAACCACAAACTAAATTATCACTCCTGTCACCAGCAGAATGATCTAGATGCATGTTTCCCTGGCAACTGATGTTCACTTCTGTTATAGCTACAGTGCTCACTAAACAAGTAAACACAGTACACAGACGCCTGCATAAATCCCACAGTTTCAACCTGCACCACCTCACCATTTCTGGTACTGAATTAACTCAGTGGATCTCTTTTATGCTTTGGACTATAATTAGTTATTTTTTTCTCACAGCTAAGCATTTTTTCCCAAAAACCAAAAAAAAGCCTTCAGAATTTTTATATTTACTTATCCTTCTCTATTTATAAATGTAGTATTTACTATCTATTCATTCATCCTTTTTCCTAACCTGCTTACTTAGCACTGGGTTGCAGGGTAGTTGGAGCTTATGCCAGCAATCACAGGGCACAAGGTAGAAATAACACCTAGGCAGCGTGCCAGCCCATTACAGATCAATCAATCTTCTTTACTCCTAATGGAGCATTGGGCATTGACAGTTGTCTTCCACTTTCTGCGGTCTCTGGCAATCTTTTTTGCTTGTTCCCAAGGCAGGTTGATGGCTTTAAGTTCTTCATTTAGACTCTGTCTCCATTAAGATACTATTAACTAATTGTGGCAAAAAAATTACAATATGCAAGCTTTCGAGGCAACTCAGGCCCCTTCATAATGGCTAACACGGTACAACACCCTAGTACTACTAATTGTGGCAGTTAGTTTTTCAGTACATTTCAATGTGACTGGTACTAAACGGGTTATGTTAGGGTAGTGGAGATTGCTGCCCACAAGGGGTAGAGCGGCATGGGCCCACTCATCTGCATATAAATTTAATTTATATTAGGTTCATTCACCCGGGGTAATAACACTATTAACATTCTTTATCATTGTTGTCATTAAAATTTAATATAATACTTATTTTTTTAAAAATGTATAAATATAATTTTTGTATCAAGAAGCTAAAAATGTAAAAGTCTTCAAGATACTTTAAAAAACAAACATATTTCAATAACAGCAATAAAAAAAGAATACTATAACTAAATCAATAAAACCTTAAGTAAAATCTATAAAAAGTACTTAAATTTATAAAACTATGCATACATTAATAGGGATTAAAAATTAGAACCCACAGCAATTTTATGAAACTGTGGGCCCTAAAATACTAATTTATTAAATAGGGCTTAAAACAAGACAAACAAAAGGCCCTGAATGTCCTTTGTTTAACATCAGGGGGGTATTTTTCGTGCTTGGATTACTCGCTTAGCCGGATGTAATTGTTGACGATTTGGCCTGATCCTGGATCTGTCGGTTTTTTTAAACTCTTTCTGGAAGTGTTGTCATAGCAACACATCCAAATCCGCAAACCTGCTCGGAGCAGGTTTGTTCTATGTAAACAAGGATTAGTTTACACACGTGATCAGTGACGGTGCGTGGAAGTCATCCAGTCATGGCTTCGCCGTTCATGAATGAGCGACCAATTGATATTGGTGCGCAAATTATAAGAAGAGAATTTCATATAGAGAGGGTTTTGCGCGATCGGCAAGATCCTTTATTGCTCCCGGAGGAAATTCTGTACGAAAGATAGCACTTTAGCTGAGGGGGAACATTGTACTTCAAAGATTTATTACCACCTTATATACAAAGTCAAACTAAGCGAAGTCGGGCTCTCACAACCACACAGACAGTAGGCATTGCTTTGAGGTTTTTTACAAGCGGCACTTTTTTATATACTGTAGGCAATGCGAAAAATCTAACTAAAAGTGCAGTTTGCCAGGCAATTCGTAAAGTCTGTTTGGCTCTGAAAAATTTCCTTCGGGTTTTCATAGTGTTTCCTGGACACCTGCGTGTGCAGACAATAAAAGAGGCGTTTCATGCCATTGCAGGTAGGTAATACACAGGCTAAAACACCCACAGTTCCATGAAGAATCTCAATCAGCCTAAAATTCTCATTACCAGGATTTCCAAATGTGATTGGGGCACATGGGACTGATCAGAGTGGAGTTTGATCAAACATTATTTGGAAAATGTACCTCTCCTCCTGATGAATAATCAGACACAGTGTCTTCATCAAATATTTGACCTTCGTCAATATCTCGTTGGTCAGACACGTGGTTCAAGGGATATGACATTCCCTGCAACTGACCCAACAAAAAAGAGGGGTATATGGAACATACCTATGGCACACATGGAGGACAAATATATGCAATGACCATCCTTTACCTGAAATGAAGTGACCACTGCATCCTGCCACATGGTTCTGAGGAGGAGCTTCCCCCTGGAATGCCCTCAGAAACAGGGCGATGGGCATTTTGCTGGAGAGCCAACCAGGGCCGGATTTATATGAAAAGAGGCCCTAGGCTATTCCACTTATGAGGCCCTTTCACCTTCCATTTTTAAGTTTGTAAATTTCATGAGAGATACTAAAATTTTGCTAACAATTTGAATGTAGGCCCCTCTTGATCTTGAGGCCCTAGGCTGAAGCCTAGTTAGTCTATAGGAAAATCTGGCCCTGGAGCCAACTCTTCTGCAGGGGTTAGGACTGGACCGCGTGGACCTCCACCTGTTTTTTGCTTGTCTGCCTCCTTATTAGCTTTAAAATTAATGTTTTCTTTATATTATATATGATTCTTTATGTCAACAATTCTTTAAATAGTTATATACCAATATTTACCAGTTTGAAGTATATTCTTGTACTTCACTTTAATCTGTTCCCATGTTCTCCTTGTGCTCACGTTTGATCTGGAATTATGACATATTAAATAATAATTAATCTGACACATAGGAAATGAAATGCTGCATTCAGTAAGTACAATGCACACTACTTAGCGTTTAATTTGATGGCCAATTTTTGCCAGACGTCTTTACTGGTTTGGGCTGCTTTTGCAGTGTTACCGCTTGTGCATATTAAATCTTGAAATTCTTCATGTCCTTCGAATAAAAGGTCTTGCGCCGCGTGTGTGAAAAAAAAATGCGCCCGTTCTTTCGTCATTTTGTTACAGCCTATCAAAGACTTGCTGATCATGTTTTCTAGACTCAATATATATGGGCTTTTCACTCAGCGCGGGCACGCGCATTCATCTCGTATGATTAGATCCAGCTACACTAATCTAATACACGGCTGCGTTTGAAAAACCGACTTATCTGGATGAGTTTCACTGGCATTAACTCATCCAAGATGAGGCACCTGATCTCGGATGGTTTAAGCGACGTACGAAAAATACCCCCCAGGTATTTAAAAACACCAACATTAAGGTAAAGGGAGGGGGAGGGTCTAGATAATAAATAAACAAAGGAAAAGTGTCATTAACATTAGGGACTTAAAACCACTATTAACATCAGGGCATATCAATCCACTAACTTTAGGGTTAGGACAGAGGTAAGGGAGGGGAACTATATTTTATTGATGTCATTAATATTAAAGACCTGCGTTTAAAATTAACCCCAGGGCCTATAAAATAGTGACTTTTAGGGTTAGGATGAGGGAAAGGGGAAGGAAACTATATTAAAATTAGGGATAAAAAAATCTTTAAGGTTAGGGACCTGAGTTAATTATTAATATTAGGGACTAAAAGACACTGTATTTAAGGTTAGGCTAAGGAGAGGGGAAGGACACTATATTAAAAAAGGCCATCCTAAAACACTGGAGAGATTCCTACCTGTGAAAGCCAACACCAGAGTATGTCCTTCGCTGAGTCCGCAGACAACCGTGTCACCGACTCCGGAACCCTTTCCATCAATAAATTTGGGTTGTAGGGAACATTTAAAAAGTTTAAAATATTTTCATTAAATTTTGCAATTCTTTGATTAATTTTTTGGTTACTGGAATATGGTGGAATTTGTGTAATATACAGGGCTGCTAAAACCTTAAGCAATGCATTACATAATTCTGAAAAATTGTTGGATCTGTTCCTATGAATTGATAGGAAACAGTCCTGGAACCCAATAGAAAGGATAACAGCTTTATTGTGTGGTTGTGGAGCAAATTGTAAAATATTAGAAGCAAACCTTCTCAAAAGTGCATCCATAATAATTCCCACCTGAAGTCCCGCATAAAAACATTGACCTAAATTCAAAAATTGTTGATCCTTCAGGAAAAGGGCTGGCCCGACAAATTGTGGATGCACCTTCATAAGACTATGTTACTAAATGGGTTAGGGTTAGGATCCAAATCCTGAAACTGTCCGTGTGGAGTTTGCACATTCTTCCTGCCTGGGTTTTTCCTCCCAGATTAGATTAACTGACAATTTTAATTTGGCACAAGTGTGAGTTTATGTGTAACTGGGCCCTGTCATGGAATAGCGCTCTGGCCAGGGCTGTTTCCCACTTTGTGCCCAGTGCTACCAAGATAGGCTCCAGGCTCCCACAACACTGAATGAGCTTAAGCAGGTTTAAAAATGCTATATGGTAAAGTAGTTGATAAAATGTCACAAAAGGTACATAATAAAGTGTCTGACTTTAATGGCCAGTGTGTTTATAATCAAATATAAAATTCTTTTTAAATGTATTGCATGGAATAGAATTCAGCAAAAGCAAATAAAATGGTGCATTATGTAACAGAAGCTAAAGTTAGCACTCATGCCAAGTATGATTAAGGAACATCAAAGTTTCACCTTCAGGACTGAGACATAGACAAATCGGCAATGATAATGAGAATAAATGTGAAGCCTATACAGCTGGATAGCTACAAGTACAGTACAGGGGGCTACAGGGGTCCATTAACATTCCATGTGCTTTCTATTTTATCGGTTTAAAGTTGAAAGCTTATGTAATAAGCTACTGCTGTAGAACAATGAGAACAGAACTGGTGATTTACTGTTGTAAGAATGTGTTTTAGAAGATATATATTTTAGATTAGATATTTCACTTCATGAAGATTTTCTACTTTTTTCTCTGTTGGCTACAATGCAATTATAAACTCTATTTCTTGGCTTGTTGCTGCGTCCATTTTGTAGTAATCTTTTTTGATTTAATATTCCACTTTATTTATCTTTGTAAAGCACCTTTAATTTAAGCACCATTAACAGGTGCTTTAGAAAAAAAGGGATATAAGAGAATTAAAACATAAAGCAAGTCACAGACAGTTATGGGAAAAGCCATGAAGTTCCCTAGCATCAAATTAAAACATAAAACAAAGAACTGGATGTACCTAGGAGTTTACAGATAGTAGAAAATGAATTGACAAAACAGAAACTTCAAATTACAAAAGAGTTGTGGGCGATAGAAATGTTGTTGAAGAGAATCTAACTGACAGACAAAGGGGGAGAGTTAAAGACAGTGGGTGCCAAAATAGTGAATAAACTGTTAAGTAGCAGGTCATGGGGACAAGTAGGTAATGTGTTAGATAGTTGTGGCGTTCAGAAGATGATTCTGTATCAATCAGGAAACCATTGTAAATACAACGTAACAACATTCTCAAACCTGCTTAATCCAATTCAAGGTCACTGCAAGAAAACTACTGTAGTCATCTGAGTAAAAACAGACCTACAAACTCAAAAGAGCTCAAAAGCTATTCATTGTTACAAATGTAATATCGGAAATGATTTCACACTAATAGAAACACTGGAATGGGTGTAGGCCTCAAAATAAATAAAAAGCAAGACCAATGCTCCACAAGGTCTGGCTCTCCAAGGTAGACCTAACCCAAGGCAGCCCAGCCCCACACTCAAATGGCAGGCTTTGGCCTATATAAGCCCAAGAACTGGACTGGGGATTTTCAAGTTTAAACATAAAAAATATCAGAAGGAGGGAGAAAATAAAAATAAAAACGATCTGACCCAATAATCGAACAAACATTCCTTATATTTAAATTTATTAAAGGAAAAAGAAACAAAAGAAAATGAAAAATAGGATTTCCTAAAAAGAGAAATCCAAAACAACCACAGCCACTCCATAGTCTAATACTTAAAACTACAAAACAGCAAACTAAAAATAAATAAACAAATAAATAAATAAAGGAGTAAGAGCAACATCAGGAATAAAAACTTCCTCCAAAGCAAAAGAAGGCATGAGGCAGCCACAACTTCAGCAAGGCCCTAAGGCAACCTACTGGCTTCTGCTGGAGCAGGCCCAATGAGTAACTGGCAAAAAAAACTGTCAAAATCTATAACAAAAGCCCCACAAGGAGAAGGGTAACTGTGTGGTAAAGTGAGGTCTGCGTGTAATTGGTGTCTTTTAAATAGATAATCAGTCACTTGTGCCTTTGTGTGGGGGGCACAGTAGTGTGACGAGAGTGGTTCCCGTGTGTGATGCACAGGTGCAGGATCAACCGTGACCCTGATTAGTGCCGCGAGCTGCTGGTTGCCACAACTGTGCCACGTTACCCTTGTTAAAAGGGAAGTGCGAGGCAAAAAAAAAGGGCAGCGGTGGAAATACAGAGCACCAGCACTGGGTGGAGCCAGGATTGGCAACGAGTCGGCTGGAGCAGGGCTTGGTGGTTGCCGCAGGATTGGTGGCGGGGACACATGCCAGAAGAGATGGATGCCTCCACCTGTTGTTGACATCTCTCTGGGCCTCCAGATCCAAATAGTATGACCCGGAGAGCCATCAGTTTTAAAGGAAGGTACCAGGGCTTGGGGTTTTAAATGAATTTCCTGCTCTGTGTTCTTTTTAACCTCATTTTTGATGGATTTTTTATATATTGAATTTTAACCTCCACTTACACTTTGTTTTTAAGGATTATTATTATTATGGAAGAAGCACTCCACTTTTTGGAAACTGTTTTGATTTAATAAAGGCATTCAAAAACTTCTCACCATCCCCTTCCTTGGTGTGTTTGTACTAATCTGCTAAGCTCATCCCAGTTGTGACTACCGATGGTGTCGGGTTCAAGAGGCTCCCAAAATGGAAGAGGGAGCTTGGAGCCGACCAGCACTGTCAGAAACTGTCAACCTTTGTCTTGTATAAATAGGGAAAGCAAAGATTCTTTATGAAAATACGATTTATACATGAAATATTGTGGGTGTCCAAACTGGGACCGATCCAGAAGGACACTGCCCCCTCTCGTATGGAGGAGTTAACTGTTTTTGATTTCCAGACTTGCCCAATCCATCCAGTACTCTTTCACCCCAACAGGGATAAGGATAGAAAACTATCCCAGCCAGGTTGCGCCTTTATCCACGCTGTCCTTCTATTTTGGCCTCTCGGCCAAGCAGGAAAGTGCACATCATTCCAATCAGGGGGCCCATTCACCCTCTTTAGCGCTCACAGCATATAACATTAAGTTTCACTTTAAGTCAAATTGGAATAGGGGACTGTAATAAGGAAACGTGCACAAACTTCACTAAATAGCCAAGGCTCCTTTTATGTGCCCTCCTTTTGAGCATAAAGGTGGTAAGGTTTTCTTACAGGTGCCATATATGATCATTATGAACTTCCATTTAGAATTTATACCAATACAATTTTTGTCAGTATGATGGTACAGTGATTAGCAGTGTGGCCTAATATCTCTAGACACTTAAGCTCAGTTCCATACCCAGTTCCTGCCCATTTGGAGTTTGTACCATCTCTCCATGATTGTTTGAGATTCTCAAAGGTACCACCATTTTCTTCCACACCAAAAAGAGCAGCAGGCTCTTAGATTAATTGAGAAGCATGAGTGGACCAAGGTCCCATTATCAGTTTGTTCATTCTAACTCACCACTGCATTGAAAAAATAATGGGCTTATCAAATGAATAAATGTTTTTAGCAAACTGTAGCCATGCTGTATAAGAACAAAAGGCTATTGTGTGGTAATGAAAACTAAACTGAGTTTACATTACATAGAACTACAGAAGATCAAAAACACTATAATGGCATCACCATTACTATTATCATGCTTTATAAAACAAGCCCACAGGACAAAAAAGTTGAACTATTGGACATCTCTATCCTTTCTCACTCTGCCAATTAAAAGACTGGCACATCTCCTGCCCCAGTGAGCAAGCTGGACATATTTATTTGCTCTCGTTTCATTTCCCTTGAGATCTCAGATGACATACTGAACTGGCCCAGGTGTTTTGTAAAAAGACCAGAGTAGAGGTGAGCTGATCTTCATCTGACGGGGACCCTCAGCTCTCTAGAGCCTGCCAGTCCAACTCATCAAAAGAAACAAAGAAAGAAAGACATCACTTTGGCCGGCATGAATTCTTTTTAGGCCAGCATTCTTTTGAGAGCATTCAGAGAAAAAGAAATGGTCAAACTCCACAACAAAGATTTTTATTTTTTTATTTAAGGTTTCATGAGTCAGTTTATGTTAAAATAGCAATCAATTAGAGAGAAAAAAATACTGCTGAAATGCCGTGGAGATATGTGGGTATACTGGAAACAATAAGCGTTTGCATGATTTTTTTTTTTATTTTATATGAAATGCCTCAGAGAAAGGAAAAAAAAAAATACACCAAGATATCCTTCATTAAGGAAACACTGAAATGTCAGGGGAATCCCGAGAAGGAAAAAAGGCAGAACTGCAAAGATTACAGGTTGTTTTTTTGTTTTTTTAAAACATTAAGGAAACCTTTGTTTTAACAAAAATAGCATTCCAGGTAAAGGCCAGCAATACTGAGTGTAATTACAAATTTTACCGAGAAAATGCAAAAGAGACAATACTGACTAACACCGCTCATCATTTGTTACTCGCATTTTCAAAATATGAGTGCGACTTAGAGGACCCCAGATGACTAATTCTCCCACACATTGTTAGAAAATCGCACCTTGCTGCTAAATTATATGTCCAATATTTTAACAGTTTTGTGGGTGACAAAATGTTTTCCTAACATTATTATATTATATATTCCATAAACTCCTAGTTTTGGCCAGAATGTCTGTGATAACGGAATTTTAATTGTTGTTTGTTGTTGTCCTCGCTCCAGTTCTGTGCTAGTAAAACTAAACAAAAATGACAAAGTTTTTCTGTTGACTTCTCTTTAATGATGCTGTCAATTTCTTGAAGATTCTCACTGTTTTAAACATACAATTGTGCAAACTTATTTCACACCTTTTGTTTACATTTTTATAATGTTTGTGTTGCAGATTTCTGTGGACAGAGATCTATAGAAAATATTTTCATTCATCAGCACTAACATATTTAACCCAACATAATATTTTCCCTTTGACTGTTTCTGTTCTTGTTTAGGATAATGATGATATCAGTGTAGAGTTGCAGTTAAAGATTATTTCCATGCTTAAAAGGAGAGAAGGTAAAAGCCAGATTGCTTTGGTTTGTTTAGCCTTCATCAGGTGTGCAACTGAAAAGGTGTGGAGAGCCACATTTCCCACCAGGCACTTTTTGCTGTAACAGGAGCCGCTGTGTCAATTGTGTAGGTGTCATGGAGGAAGGACAGACATCCTAGGTGGGATGAAGGAAGAATTCTTGCCATGATGGATGGATTAGGCGATTGAGCATACCAGGAACTGTTCATTTCCCTACACGACAGGGGGCAGTGTTTCTCAGGGCTGAACCCGATTAGGACAATCGGAGAGTGGAATAGGAGTTTGGAGTCCAGAAACGCAGCGCTGTGTTTGGGTACTGTCAGAGGGTGGCCTGGTTTCCCCATGACCCAGAAATGCTCTGGGCAACCTGGGCATGACACTGGAAGCAGTTCCCAGAACAGCCTGCTGCCTTTTGACTCTGAATCATCCTTGCAGCCTCCTTTCAAGTTGGACCAGGGAATGCTTCCAGCACCATAGTGTGTCCTCTTGGAAGCACTTCCAGGTCATGTAAAAACCAGGGGGTTTCCCCCGGACAGGGAAGAGCACCAATGGACCCTGACAGGACTGCATTTCAGGACTCCAACTCCCTTGTGCAGGTGTTAAAACTGGGATGCCTCAGGTAGACTACTGCCACCTGTCGTATGGGTGATGGAACTGCTCATGGACTCCGGCAACTGCTAGTCCGTCCTTTAAAAACTTCCAGCCAAGCAAGTAGTCATTTTCCTGTTCAGCTGGCATACCCATCTGTCCTTCATGGCGGTTGTCTCTGAGTTCTCTGTTGAATTCAATATTAAATAATAGCCTTCTTGCCATTCTAATATTCTAATTTACTGCAGTTCTTGTAGAAAGCTGTAACAGCTGCCAGACCATTTCAAAGAGCACGTTAGAGATATTAAGATCAAAATCCTCACGAAGTGTATGGTCCAACACTCCATATGCCTTGATCATAGCCACTGTGATTCTCTGCTTATTTTTAGTGAGCTTCAAAGTCACTTTACAAAGAAAGTCAAAAGAATCTAGGCTCCTTCTCAGCCTGGGATCACATATTTCTCCACGTCTTATTGACCGACTGACCTTTTAATCTCTTCTTTCATCATCTCTAATGGCAGGTTTTTCACACCTACTCTTACCTTCAATTTGTTCCCTCCTTCCCCTGCTATACATGCTACCTGCTCTTTTCTTTTCAGTTGAACACCTGACGAAGGCTATATACTGTAGCTGAAGCGATGTCTTTAACCTTCTTTCCATTTAAATATTGAAATAACCTTTAACTTTTCTCCTAGGGTAATGATGAGTTCTGTTTCCTTTTTCATTCTCACCATGTGCATTTACTTTAAATATATTTTCCATTCCTATAGGCAACATTGCATTTATTTATGTTCAGTTTCACTCCCTATAAATTTACATTTATTCACTATAAGTCTTTGCTTTCTGTGTTTGAGCCAATTTTGTACCCACTTCATATATGTAATTTCATTTTTTCATATTATCAAATTTTCCTGTTAACAACTCCACAGAACTAGGAGGAGGCCCTACACAGCCACTCAAATTATATAGTCTACATTATAAGTGCACTGCAGATAATACGTGTTAACCATAAAAACAGGTAGCAGGCTACATTATGAGATGAAAAAAATGTTATGTTAAAACTAATGAGCGATGTTACAGGCAGCATATAATTAACTGCTACAGGATTTAAACCAGCTCTTTCTCACCTGGGGTGGATGGGCTACTCTTCATCTGTATCGTCTCTGTTATTTCTATCTGAAATGACCTTTCATAAGGTGAAACATTGTTTTCGAACATTGACATATGCACGTTGAGTCAACTGGTTTAAGTTTAAAAGATTAAAAAGGAGGAACAGCGTTGTGCAAAACTCTAAAAGGCCATAGTGCTTTAAAGCAAAAACTAGTCTGGATTTTCCAAAAAAGATCAGAAGAGTTGACATTCTGACCATCTTTTTCAGGACACTGTAGCTTATACAGTATAATGTCCCAAAATATTGGCCAAAAGTATGTGGCAGGCCTGATATCATGATATGATGGCCATCTTTGGTCCCTGGAAACAATGTCATATTGCCAAAGGAAAAAAGATTATAAAGGATAAATAAAAAACAATAATGTGCAATAATAATACTGCCAAATCTGACAGAGCCCTTCTTGCCCAGATGCTTCACAGGAAACAGCCACTATGGAGCATAAAATCCCCAGCAGGATTCCATAACCTTACATATGAACAAGATAGTATCTGACCTCCAAACATGGGGGACAGCAAAGAAAATCTGTTCCCCTCATATTGTGGATGACACAAATCCTTCGGTGCAGATCTATGAGAAGCCACTCAAAAGAAGAATTAACTTTTTTACTTCAAGGCAAGTCCAGTCAATATATGACTGAACCCTCATGCTTAATAATTTTACATGGCCCAGTGTACCATAGTCCCATTCTATGATGGAGTCCCTAACTCAATGTCTGCCAGCAACAGTTTTGATCAGTAGACTCCTTAATTTTTCATGTCCTTCCTTTTCTTTCTCCAAGTAACCAATCGCCACACAATCAGCTCTGTAATAGATGTTAAGCCATCTGTAAGCTTAGAACGCCGATTCTTAAAAACTTTTATGGAACATTGGAATATCTTCATAGTACATGTTTAATTATTCTATCCATCTATCCTTCCAGTGTCATGGCAGCCCCAGCAAGAATACAGCGCGAGGCAGGAACAATCCCTGAAATTTATGAATTTTAAATATATTTGTAGTAAATAAAGTTAGGTTTTTTTTAGCTGTGGTAATTCTGTTGAGCAGATATACATGCGCTATATGACAGAATCTGTTCTCCATGATTAGAATAACAGTAAGAGTAAATCCAACAGATTTACATTTACATCATTTAGCAGACGCTCTTATCCAGAGCGACTTACAACAGTGTTTGTTAATTTTTTCGCATACCCCTTGGGGTCAGAGCGCAGGATCAGCCATTGTACAGCGCCCCCTGGAGCAATTACAGGTTAAGGGCCTTGCTCAAGGGCCCAGCAGAGTAGGATCTCTTTTGGCAGTGATGGGGATTCGAACCGGCAACCTTCGGGATACCAGCGCAGATCCTTAGCCTCAGAGCCACCACTCCACCCATGTTAATTTAGTTAAATTGGTAAAAAAAAAAACAGATATATCTGTTGAAAATTTGGATCATCTGCAAAGGATAAAGAAGACCAGAACGACAAGAAGGGACATTTCATGTTGTCCTATTACATAACATACCTGGGTGACCAGTAATGAAAGAATTACGAACCCAAACTAAAGTATCTGCCCAAGCTGGAAAAGGGATATGAGGGTATTAATTGGAAGTGACTTGTTATTTTAGACTAACAGCAGTGTCTTGTTTCATATATATATGTTTTTTTTTTTTTAATTTAAAGGCCAAAATACCAAAACTGCAACAATGAGATAAGAATCATGCAATACAAAAGTTCAGGATACTAAAAATACAGTAATGAATAAAAGGTTAAGTGAAATAATGGCCTTAATACTAAATAATGCAAAAAATGGAAAAGGCTAAAGTACACAAAAGTTAATGCAATACTTAAAGGGCAAAATACATAAAAATTAAAAAGAGGAAAAGGCCAAAAAACATAAGACCAAGCAATGATTGAAGTAAAAGAAATACGAATAAACCAAGAATTACTAAAGGCTAACATTTATAAGCAAACAAATCCCAACTAACCTTCAACTAATACAGTATTGAAACAATCTGAGTCTTTTGTTGTAGTTTTTTAGAGCCATTTCTTGTTCTCTATAAATATTTTAAAGATCCTTTTGGATGTTTTAGAGAACAAGATACCAAGTGGTTACATGTGTTTATTTTTTCTACACAGTTTTTGTGTGTTGGTTATCGATCCCATTTCTTCTACTATGATTTTAGCTCTTTGGGTTTTGTTAACAAGATCTTTGCTTCCCTGTATCGTCTTTTGCCTGTTAAATAATTTTTGAGCCATGTCTTGATTCCGGTTCTGTTTTAAGTTTGTTATGTGTGTAATCTAATTTTTTTAAATGACAGAAAAGGGGAGCCACAGACAAAGAGAACTACCTGTAACTCAATGCCCGAGTTGTTAGCTTGAGGCCCATTAAGCCCTTGCTGAACGTCTACCAGTGTCATAAGGAGGCTCTATTCATCGACTCCAAATGAAAGGAAGAGAGTGCATGAAAAATACAACAACACAAATAAAAAAGAAAACAAAATAATAAAAGAGTTAAAAACAGAGTATTCTAAATGGAAAATAATTAAATAGTAAAAAAAATAACAACAAAAACAAAATTAAGAAATTAAAAATAGAGAAACCTAAAGTTAGCAGGCCAATGATAGGTCTGTGTTGTAAAACTACAATACATTTTATTTTATTTGCTGCAATAAGAAATTAATAATGTATAAAATATGGGACTGTGGGGATGCAACTCATTTGACAGCAGTTTCATTTTATTAGAGTCCTCATCAGTTTTCTGTTTGGAAGAAGTAAAGGTTTCTCTGTTCAAATTTAAAAGTGCCATGATAGTTTTCTACTTTTATAAAGGCAGATGTCACTTTGAAAATAAAGATCAGTGTAATGTCATTCATTGTTTCAGGTGCACAGAATGACTGGGCTGGTGCATTCTTGGAGGGAGGTGGATGGCGTTTTGTGGACATCTCTCCTCAAAGGGCCCTCATGTAGACGTATCGTCTATCGCCTGTCCACCTTCTTTGGATTTCCTTTATTGCTGTCAATAGAATTGAAAATGGCAGGAAAGGAACAAGACAAAAAAAAACCAGAAATGCTAGAATTAGTAGACGTTCACTCTCAGAAGCAAGTGAGCATGTGAATAGATTATAAAATCCCAGCAACAGTTCAGTATGTGACAGTAAACTGAAGGTGAGAGAAGCAGGCTCAGTTCAGTTAGTCAGTGAGAGAATTATGGCTGAGCATGTTTTGTTTAAAGAGCCCTTACAAAAAGAGAGTTAAGCATTTAAATCTATAGCAAAAGCAGAAATATTTCTAAATGTCTTATAAATGTAAAAATCATGCTGCTATGCTTTTCTGAATGTCAAATAAAAGAAAAAAAAATACCAGCTAATTAAAAGATCAGTGCTATCAGGTGTTGCCACTGATTAGGAATCCGATTGGAACAAAAACCTGCAGCCACATGACCGAGGTAGGGAAACACTGATCTACTCTAATGATAATATATTATAACATATATTTTAATAATATACATGTCAGTTTTGTGTACTGCAGCAAATTTTAAAAATGTACAGTCATACGAAAAAGTTTGGGAACCCCTCTTAATTCTTTGGATTTTTGTTTATCATTGGCTGAGCTTTCAAAGTAGCAACTTCCTTTTAATATATGACATGCCTTATGGAAACAGTAGTATTTCAGCAGTGACATCAAGTTTATTGGATTAACAGAAAATATGCATCATAACAAAATTAGACAGGTGCATAAAACTGGGCACCCCAAAAGAGATATTATATCAATACTTAGTTGAGCCTCCTTTTACAAATATAACAGCCTCTAGATGCCTCCTACAGCCTTTGATGAGTGTCTGGATTCTGGATGGAGGTATTTTTGACCATTCTTCATACAAAATCTCTCCAGTTCAGTTAAATTTGATGGCTGCCGAGCATGCACAGCCTGCTTCAAACCCCATAGATTTTCAAGGATATTCAAGTCAGGGAACTGTGACAGCCATTCCAGAACATTGTACTTCTCTCTCCACATGAATGCCTTTGTAGATTTCGAACTGTGTTTTGGGTCATTGTCTTGTTGGAATATCCAAACCCTGCGTAACTTCAATTTTGTGACTGATGCTTGAACATTATCCTGAAGAATTTGTTGATATTGGGTTGAATTCATCCGGCCCTCGACTTTAACAACGGCCCCAGTCCCTGAACTAGCCACACAGCCCCACAGCATGATGGAACCTCCACCAAATTTGACAGTAGGTAGCAGGTGTTTTTCTTGGAATGCAGTGTTCTTCTTCCGCAATGCAAAGCGCTTTTTGTTATGACCATGTAACTCAATTGTTGTCTCATCAGTCCAAAACACAGTTCTAAAATGAATCTGGCTTGTCTAAATGAGCACTTGCATACAACAAGTGACTCTGTTTGTGGCGTGAGTGCAGAAAGGGCTTCTTTCTCATCACCTTGCCATACAGATGTTCTTTGTGCAAATTGTGCTGAATTGTAGAACGATGTACAGATACACCATCTGCAGCAAGATGTTCTTGCAGGTCTTGCAGGAGGTGATCTGTTGGAGGTTGTCTGCAACCATTCTCACAATCCTGCGCATATGCCACTCCTGTATTTTTCTTGGCCTGCCAGGCCTGCTGGGTTTAACAGCCTTCCATTTCCTGATTCCATTCCTGACAGTTTAAACCTCTGAGATAGCTTTTTGTAGCCTTCCCCTAAACCATGATACTGAACAATATTTGTTTTCAGATCTTTTTAGAGTTGCTTTGAGGATCCCATGCTGACACTCTTCAGAGGAGAGTCAACGGGAAGCACAACTTGCAATTGACCACCTTAAATACCTTTATATCTCATGATTGGACACACCTGTCTATGAAGTTCAAGGCTTAACGATCTAATCCAACCAATTTGGTGTTGCAAGTAATCAGCATTGAGCAGTTACATGCATTCAAATCAGCAAAATTACAAGCGGACCCACATTTTTGCACAGCCAGTTTTTCACATTTGATTTAATTTCGTTCAACTAAATACTGCTTCACTAATAATCTTTGTTCGGAAAACACCCCTGTACTCAGCTGTTCCTAGGAAAGGAAAGACATACCACTGTTATCTTTTTTGTTGAAAGTAGAGTACATTATTATGCAGGCTGAGAGGGGTTCACAAACTTTTCATATGACTGTATTTATTTGTGCCACAAATGTGCGCCTGGGTGTCCCCTGACAACTTTGGCTGAGATAAGCAATACCACTCGAGCAAGAAGGAGTGCTGTCACTAACTGTATCCTCTTCTTTCTCCAAAGTCTAGAGAAGATGCCCACTGAGGGCATGCACAACCAGCCATGACATCACTAATGAGTCTCATCCCTCTCAGTTGCTCCTCTATAAAAAGCGACAAGCCAGAAAGCTGATGACTTTATCCCAATTAGGAGCAGAGCACTGCAGGCTGAAATGCTTTCAACATCTTTTGTGTTCAACAATATTAATATTATTTTGCAGATGCTTGGTTACCAGGGTGGTACCCTAATTTCTTTCCTGCTCCCGATTGATTCCTTGCTGCCATTCACCATTCGTATTGAAAAATATCATCCAGTTGATACCTATATGTTTTAGAAATCTTATATTGAAATGTATCCTACATCAATCACACTGTGCCACCTTAGGCATGTAAGTAATAAGGCCATAACCTGCAATATGTTGAAATTTATGTACCGTGTATTTTGTAAATGTTAATTAAACAAAAGCAATTTCAAATAAAGTCTATCTAAAGAGATGTTTAATGCTTTTGCATTCTTGCTTTGTATTTAGATATGCTCTGAGAATCTACATCTTCCTAAAACAGAAAGAAAGTTTGTGAGCAGGAGCTCTACTATTTCAGACCCATTCTTAGTTTAAATTGTTAGTTTGACAGTTGATTTATTTATCTCAAGAAACTAATACTGAAGAGATACATCTTACATCTAACAGATTGGTACCACTCTAACTTTTTTCTTTACCATTTTTTTTGAAATGTCAAAAAATATCAGGTTTACAGTAGATGTATATATAAAGAAATACATTGCAGCCCAGCTATGCTGACACATCTGCCTACTTGAATAACTTGTAGTGAGTTAGAGGGCTCAAAATAAATGGGATTTTTTGGGAAGCCTGTGTTTAAATTTTCCAGGTTAAAAGATAAGCTATGACAGAAACATTGGGCTGGGCTCACAATATTTACTGCACATCTCTATGCATGTGGGAGCTACATACAGTATATTTTACATTATATTGAAAGATACTGTATGTCCACATATTTTTGGTTATTTTACAATATATTTCATTTTTATAGGGGACAGCTTAATGTGAAGCTGTCACACTGGACCAAAGGTGGACTGGAATTCCTTTTTAATGGGAAGATTAGGGTCCCTCTGCACTTTGGTGAAAGTCTGTTAGGATGGAATCTGCTTATATTTAATTTGCACATTGAGGAAGATGAGCTTGGTGTGTGCAATTTTCCCATGAAAATATTTATTGTGCATCTGTTTTCTTTAATTATCACTTTTTGTTATTATTCACATTTGTGAAAGTGCAGCTTTTCAAACTTTTTTTTTTATCAATTTATGAACTACTAGCTGTCCCCCGTGGCTCTGCCCATGTAGTAGTAAAACTAATCAATTAAAAAAAATGTAATTCTGGTCAAGCGGAAGGTAAGTACACTCCAACGTCGAACAGTGGTACTGTATCTGTTCGTGTTCAGGTCTGACAGGAGAGCAACTCCCTGTGTGGGGAGAAAAGCACATGGCCGTGATATCTCTGGCAATCAGCAGCTACCCTCTAAAACACTCTCTCACAAATGTCAAACGTTACTCCTTAACAATCTCTAGAGGATTCGTGAAGGGTCAAAAATTATATATCCTGAATGTCCAAATTAACCCAATCCCGTTCCTCCAATTGAGGGATCCTTGTCCTATTTCCTTTCATGGTCTCTGTCCTGATCAAATACGGCTTATAAGTGGACTCTACCTCATGCTTGATTTCCCTTAACACCCTCCTCGAGTAGCCCCTCTTACATAGTGCTTGAAACAAAACGTTGGTGGAACCTTGTCTAAATCTGCCTGTGCTGTATTAATTCTAAAAAAATGGATTAGCTGTGATTTTACAATCCCTCTGAACATATGCCTTGGATGGAAACTAGAATGCATGCATATCCGTAGGTTTAAAGAAGACTCTCGAATGTAACTTCTTACCTTTCTCCGTTTCCATAAAAAATACTTCTATGTCCAAAAAGAACAGAGAGTCACTTCTTGTTTTTACTTGCAGTTTAATATTGGTATAGAGTCAATTCTTCACTTCCACAAACCGCTCAAACTCTACTAAAGAAAAGCACCACACCCCAAAGATGTCATCCAGAAACCTCAAATATGATAGTGGCAATCAAGTACACTTCGCAAAATCATTCTCCTCACAATCAGCCATATAATTGTTGGCATAGGCCGGGGCATACTTCTTCCCCATCGCTGTGCCATAGGTCTGAAGTTAGTTCCAGTATGTCCAAGATGCCCCTCTCCGGTCTACTCATATCCAGAAATCTCTAGAATATCTTTTTTACTGCCTGAAGGCCCAACTCTATACTGATGTTGGTGTATAGGAATTCTACATCGATCGTAAACAGGAACGCCTCTTCTGGAAATACCCTATCCCGAATGATCTCCTAGAAATGGCACGTATCTCGGACATAACTTTTATATCTCTGCGACACCGGATTTTAAAAAATAGTCAGACCATTCAGAGATATGGTACGATTCGGAGGAGGAATCCGAGACGGACGACCTGCCAGAAACTTGAAGGGGACCGTCGAGGACTCAGGAGGCTTATGTACTTTTTTATCTGCTTCCTACTTTCTGACTGCCGGGACTGCCAGACCCATCAGATATATTTTTTGTTTGAAATTGATGTAACCCTGCTGGAACAACCTTTCTAAAATCAAGCCCACCTTTTTCCTTGTTATCTCCTGTATAGGCTTGGAAAGAGGCTTATAATGCAGCCAGTTCGATTGCTGTCTTTGGGCCTTGTGCAAATATTGTGCCCAATCTAAAATGACGATCATCGAACCCTTATCTGCAGGTTTTATAATTATGTCCCTTCTCTGCCTAAACGTCTGGAGAGATCTTTTTTTAGCCAGGGTAATGTTTTGTCAGTTCCGATTCGAAAACACAATTTGATCGAAAAATTCCAAATCTTTCTTGACCACCTCCAAAACTGGCTGACTCACCTGTGACACTTTTGGCGTCCAAACTGACCGATCCACAAAAGGTATCGCTGTTCCCTGCCTATCCAAATCAAAATAATATGCCAATTTCAGTTTCCTAAGGTAAGTGTACATATCTCTCTTAAGAAGTTCCAGATCCACCTCCTGAGGGGCTGGAACGAAACACGTGGCGAGAGTGCCCCGCCCCCTCCCCTCAGCCAGCAGCGTCTCTCTCGGATTTGCACAAATAAATCGGTCCCGCAAGTGAATTATGATACTTAGTGCGATGAGAGAAGTCACAAAATCAACCAGAGTATTCAAGCAAATTATAGAAAAAAACCCAATCTAAATCCATTAAGTAGTTCTTGCGTGAAAAGCAGATAGACATACGGACGTTGGATTTTATATATATACTGTATATATATATATATATATTATATACAGTACTGTGCAAAAGTTTTAGGCAGGTGTGAAAAAATGCTGTAAACAAAGAATGCTTTCAGAAATATAAATAATGATTGTTTATTGTTATCAATTTACAAAATGCAAAGTGAGCGAACAAAAGAAAAATCTAAATCAAATCAATATTTGGTGTTACTACCTTTTGCCTTCAAACCAGCATCAATTCTTATAGGTACACTTGCACAAAGTCAGGGATTTTGTAGGATTCTAGTCAAGTGTATGATCAACCAATTCTACCAAACAGGTGCTAATGATCATCAATGTCACACATAGGTTGAAACACAGTCATTAACTGAAACAGAAACAGCTGTGTAGGAGGCTTAAAACTGGGTGAGGAACAGCCAAACTCTGCTACCAAGGTGAGGTTGTGGAAGACAGTTTCATGTCATGGCAAGATTGAGCACAGCAACAAGACACAAGGTAGTTCTACTGCATCAGCAAGGTCTCTCCCAGACAAAGATTTCAAAGCAGACTGGGGTTTTAAGATGTGCTGTTCAAGCTCTTTTGAAGAAGCACAAAGAAACGGGCAACGCTGAGGATCGTAGACGCAGTGGTCGGACAAGGAAACTTAGTGCAGCAGATGAAAGACACATCAAGCTTATTACCCTTCGAAATCGGAAGATGTCCAACAGTGCCATCAGCTCAGAACTGGCAGAAACCAGTGGGACCCAGGTACACCCATCTACTGTCTGGAGAAGTCTGGCCAGAAGGGGAAGAGTTGCAACCATGGAAGAGTTGCAGCCAAAAAGCCATACCTCTGACGTGGAAACAAGGCCAAGAGACTCAAGTATGCATGAAAACATAGGAACTGGGGTGCAGAAAAATGGCAGCAGGTGCTCTGGACTGATGAGTCAAAATTTGAAATATTTGGCTGTAGCAGAAGGCAGTTTGTTCATCGAAGGGCTTGAGAGCGGTACAATAATGAGTGTCTGCAGGCATCAGTGAAGCATAGTGGAGGTTCCTTGAACATTTGGGGCTGCATTTCTGCAAATGGAGTTGGAGATTTGGTCAGGATTAATGGTGTTCTCAATGCTGAGAAATACAGGCAGATACTTATCTATCATGCAGTACCATCAGGGAGGCGTATGATTGGCCCCAAATTTATTCTGCAGCAGGACAACGACCCCAAACATACAGCCAAAGTCATTAAGAACTATCTTCAGCTTAAAGAAGAACAAGAAGTCCTGGAAGTGATGGTATGGCCCCCACAGAGCCCTGATCTCAACATCATCGAGTGTGTCTGGGATTACATGAAGAGACAGAAGGATGTGAGGAAGCCTACATCCACAGAAGATCTGTGGTTAGTTCTTCAAGATGTTTGGAACAACCTATCAGCCGAGTTCCTTCAAAAACTGTGTGCAAGTGTACCTAGAAGATTTGATGCTGTTTTGAAGGCAAAGGGTGGTCACACCAAATATTGATTTGATTTAGATTTCTTTTTTGTTCATTCACTGCATTTTGTTGATCGATGAAAATAAATGATTAACACTTCCATTTCTGAAAGCATTCTTTGTTTACAGCATTTTTTCACACCTGCCTAAAACTTTTGCACAGTACTGTATATATATTTATAATATATATATATATCCATCCATCCATCCATCCATTGTCTCCCGCTTATCCGAGGTCGGGTCGCGGGGGCAGCAGCTTGAGCAGAGATGCCCAGACTTCCCTCTCCCCGGCCGCTTCTTCTAGCTCTTCCGGGAGAATCCCAAGGCGTTCCCAGGCCAGTCGAGAGACATAGTCCTTCCAACGTGTCCTGGGTCTTCCCCGGGGCCTCCTCCCGGTTAGACGTGCCCGGAACACCTCACCAGGGAGGCGTCCAGGAGGCATCCTGATCAGATGCCCAAGCCACCTCATCTGACTCCTCTCGATGCGGAGGAGCAGCGGTTCTACTCTGAGTCCCTCCTGGATGACTGAGCTTCTCACCCTATCTTTAAGGGAAAGCCCAGACACCCTGCGGAGGAAACTCATTTCAGCCGCTTGTATTAGCGATTTCATTCTTTCGGTCACTACCCATAGCTCATGACCATAGGTGAGGGTAGGAACATAGATCGACTGGTAAATTGAGAGCTGAGCCTTGCGGCTCAGCTCCTTTTTCACCACGACAGACCGATGCAGCGCCCGCATTACTGCGGATGCCACACCGATCCGCCTGTCGATCTCACGCTCCATTCTTCCCTCACTCGTGAACAAGACCCCGAGATACTTGAACTCCTCCACTTGGGGCAGGATCTCGCTACCAACCCTGAGAGGGCACTCCACCCTTTTCTGGCTGAGGACCATGGTCTCGGATTTGGAGGTGCTGATTCTCATCCCAGCCGCTTCACACTCGGCTGCGAACCGATCCAGAGAGAGCTGAAGATCACGGCCTGATGAAGCAAACAGGACAACATCATCTGCAAAAAGCAGTGACCCAATCCTGAGCCCACCAAACCGGACCCCCTCAACGCCCTGGCTGCGCCTAGAAATTCTGTCCATAAAAGTTATGAACAGAATCGGTGACAAAGGGCAGCTCTGGCGGAGTCCAACTCTCACTGGAAATGGGTTCGACTTACTGCCGGCAATGCGGACCAGGCTCTGGCAACGTTCGTACAGGGACCGAACAGCCCTTATCAAGGGGGCCGGTACCCCATACTCTCGGAGTACCCCCCACAGGATTCCCCGAGGGACACGGTCGAATGCCTTTTCCAAGTTCACAAAACACATGTAGACTGGTTGGGCAAACTCCCATGCACCCTCCAGGACCCTGCTAAGGGTATAGAGCTGGTCCACTGTTTCGCGACCAGGATGAAAACCACACTGTTCCTCCTGAATCCGAGGCTCGACTATTCGACGGACCCTCCTGTCCAGGACCCCTGAATAGACTTTTCCAGGGAGGCTGAGGAGTGTGATCCCTCTGTAGTTGGAACACACCCTCCCGATCCCCTTTCTTAAAGAGGGGGACCACCACCCCAGTCTGCCAATCCAGAGGCACTGTCCCTGATGTCCATGCGATGTTGCAGAGGCGTGTCAGCCAAGACAGTCCTACAACATCCTGAGCCTTCAGGAACTCCGGGCGTATCTCATCCACCCCCGGGGCCCTGCCACCAAGGAGTTTTTTGACCACCTCGGTGACCTCAGTCCCAGAGATGGGGGAGCCCACCTCTGAGTCCCCAGGCTCTGCTTCCTCATTGGAAGGCATGTTAATGGGATTGAGTAGGTCTTCGAAGTACTCCCCCCACCGACCCACAACGTCCCGAGTCGAGGTCAGCAGCGCACCATCCCCACCATATACAGTGTTGACACTGCACTGCTTCCCCTTCCTGAGACGCCGGATGGTGGACCAGAATCTCCTCGAAGCCGTCCGAAAGTCGTTCTCCATGGCCTCCCCAAACTCCTCCCACGCCCGAGTTATTGCCTCAGCAACCACCAAAGCCGCATTCCGCTTGGCCTGCCGGTACCTATCAGCTGCCTCCAGGGTCCCACAGGACAAAAGGGACCGGTAGGACTCCTTCTTCAGCTTGACGGCATCCTTCACTGCCGGTGTCCACCAACGGGTTCGGGGATTGCCGCCACGACAGGCACCGACCACCTTACGCCACAGCTCCGGTCAGCTGCCTCAACAATAGAGGCACGGAACATGGCCCATTCGGACTCAATCTCCCCCACCTCCCTCGGGATGTGGTCGAAGTTCTGCCGGAGGTGGGAGTTGAAGCTACTTCTGACAGGGGGCTCTGCCAGACGTTCCCAGCAGACCCTCACAACACGTTTGGGCCTACCACGCCTGACCGGCATCCTCCCCCACCATCGAAGCCAACTCACCACCAGGTGGTGATCAGTTGACAGCTCCGCCCCTCTCTTCACCCGAGTGTCCAAGACATGTGGCCGCAAGTCCGACGACATGACCACAAAGTCGATCATCGAACTGAGGCCTAGGGTGTCCTGGTGCCAAGTGCACATATGAACACCCCTATGCTTGAACATGGTGTTCGTTATGGACAATCCGTGACGAGCACAGAAGTCCAATAACAAAACACCGCTCGGGTTCAGATCGGGGGGGCCATTCCTCCCAATCACGCCCTTCCAGGTCTCACTGTCATTGCCCACGTGAGCATTGAAGTCTCCCAGCAGAACGAGGGAGTCCCCAGAAGGTATGCCCTCTAGCACCCCCTCCAGGGACTCCAAAAAGGGTGGGTACTCCGAACTGCTGTTCGGTGCATACGCACAAACAACAGTTAGGACCCGTCCCCCCACCCGAAGGCGAAGGGAGGCTCCCCTATCGTCCACCGGGGTAAACCCCAATGTACAGGCTCCAAGTCGGGGGCAATAAGTATACCCACACCCGCTCGGCGCCTCTCACCGGGGGCAACTCCAGAGTGGTACAGAGTCCAGCCCCTCTCAAGGAGATTGGTTCCAGAGTCCAAGCTGTGCGTCGAGGTGAGTCCGACTATATCTAGCCAGAACCTCTCAACTTTGCGCACTAGCTCAGGCTCCTTCCCCTTCAGAAAGGTGACATTCCACGTCCCAAGAGCCAGCTTCTGTACCCGAGGATTGGACCGCCAAGGTCCCCGCCTTCGGCCACCACCCAACTCACACTGCACCCGACCTCCTTGGCCCCTCCCATAGGTGGTGAGCCCATGGGAAGGGGGACCCACATTGCCTCTTCGGGCTGTGCCCGGCCGAGCCCCATGGGTGCAGGCCCGGCCACTAAGCGCTCGCCATCGAGCCCCACCTCCAGGCCTGGCTCCAGAGTGGGGCCCCGGTGACCCGCATCCGGGCAAGGGAAAACGTCATCCAAAATTGTTTTCCATCATAGGAGGTTTGTTTAACTGCTCTTTGTCTCATCCCTCACCTAAGACCAGTTTGCCTTGGGTGGCCCTACCAGGGGCATAAAGCCCCGGACAACAGAGCTCCTAGGATCATTGGGACACGCAAACCCCTCCACCACGATAAGGTGGTGGTTAAAGGAGGGGAGATATATATATATATATATATATATATATAGTAGCAGTAGGGGGGTCTGGAGCTCCCTTGAACCCTCAGGTACCACTCCAAACACCGGGTAAAATTATAATTATTTATTTTATAATAACTATGTGCACAAAGCACCCTCCACTCCACACTACACATATAAGTACACTACAATAATCAATAATCACCAATCCTCCACTCCCAGACACTTCGCCACCCTACCTCCCAGCTCAACTCAGCGTCTGGGCTTTCCCACAGTCCTTTTATATTCCCTGACCCGGAAGTGTTTCCCATCCTACAGTCCATGTGATTTCTTACCACTTCCGGGTCAGATAAAAAGTCCTTCTCTTCAACCCGGAAACACGTCGTTCCCTCTGGTTATATGATCATGACATGCTTCCGGGTTATAGGACACGTATAAGTCTTTGAGCCTCCCTGCAGCGTCCTCTGGTGGGCCCCACGGTGTCCAGCAGGGTTGGGAATAAAAACTCCATTGTCCATAATTCCCTGCTGGTCTTCGGGGTACTTCCATGCTACAGGGAGGGCTCCATCTGGCGGCCTGGGGGTATTGGCTGGGACGAACAGCCGGCCATCTCCCACAGTATTCCCCCCTCAGCGATGAATTATACTTCGGAGCGACCAGTCCCGAGAGGAACGTCTTTCTCCAAGGAGATCCATGTGCCGGGCTTGGGCTTCGCTGTCTAGACTCCCCGGAGAACCTAAGGGGAACGTTGTATCGCCAACTCTTCTGATCCCCTGTCCTCCAAGGACAACTTCACCATAAATGACCCGGCGAGACTGGAAGCACCTCGGTATCTCTGGCTCCGTCCTTCTCTCCGCTGAGGCAGGTTTACTGGCCGCCCTTATGTTTCCCAACCTGTCAGGAGACCCCCGTTTTATTGTAGGGATCTCCTGTTTAATCTGGGGCTTGTATTTAGTTTGGGTCTCTCTATTAGCACAAGAGAGCCCTTTTACTGTCTGCACGCCCTTCACCTTTACCTTAATTAGGGGATGCGTCTTCAGCACCACATCGCACCGAGAGACAGCACTTTTAAGCTGCTCCGGTTTGACTGGTGCTTCCTCCGCCCCTTCTGTCATCACACCACAATCTTTTGTTGGGTTCGCAGTGACTTGGCACCCGCTACTTATTAATTGCGGGCCCGAATCGCATTGCGTCCCCTTATAATATACGGTACGGTTTAGGCTTACCTGTACTGCCGAATCAACCAAGACCGGGGCTTCTCGGCCTAATCGCCGCTGGTATTCTTGAAGTCCTCTCAGCGGTGCTTCGGCTGTTGCTCCCAGGTCCTCTACTCGTTCCTTCAGCTCCTGGAAACCCTGAAAGAAACTACGTATAGGCTCGAGCAACCTCTCGAGATCCTGCAGCCCAATAAAGTTATTTAAATTGGCCGGAGGCAGGTTAGAACCATCATCAGCCTTACCTTCCGGCCAGAAGCCAATGGGCACGTCCACTCCTTGCACGTGTTCTGTCGGGTCGCGCAAAGGCTCTCGGGAGTTGCAGTCTTTAGAGGGACGGGTGACCACTCCCAGCCGACTGAGATCTGCCTTTTCTAAGTTAACGGCAGACCATTCAGTCACATCCCACCCCTCTTTCTTATTATTATTACTCGGCGCTGCTTTGCTCGCCTCCCCCTTCCCCTTCAGGGAGTTCGGATTCGTCAGGGACAAGACGACCTTACTGATGGACCACTGCTGACCTTCTTCCCGACATCCTTCGGGCGAAATCACGAGACGTGTGTCCGCGAATAAACAGGTCCCTTCCTGGTCAGGTGACTTCGTATTTTGCTTACGTTTTTCCCAGCCTGCACCAGGATGGTCCACGTGATCGTCTTCGGTGAATAGGCTCCCCAGTTGTAAATCCTCAGACTCCTCGTCTTCGCGGCCATCTTGCCAAGGTATGTAATAGGTTTCTTTCTCATAGATTAATCCGACCTGCTCGGCTTCTGCAAAAGAAGAAAACACAGTTCTCTGCGCCTCGGGCATTGTTGCGACACATACCTCCGACTTAGGATGGCTTGTTTCAGGCTCCATTAAAGTAGTCCTTTGACCACTCTTTTGTTGCCTTAACCACCGTTCTCTCTCGGCCTCGATCTCGGCTTTGATTTCCACAGGACCCGTCAGGTAAGACCATAACGTTGCTGGGTCCTCCGGTGGCCACATCTGTCCGAGGGTCTGTTTCTTCTGAGAATACCGACTCTTCTTCCTTGATTTATGTCCCATTTTGAACCGATACGAGACAAAGGTCCTCACTGGCATACTGCTCGTAGTAATGGGAGTTTCTACCTTTATGCTCGGAAGCGGTACTGTCTTAGGGTTGTCTGCTTTCACAAGCACCCCCCACTCCACACTACACATATAAGTACACTACAATAATCAATAATCACCAATCCTCCACTCCCAGACACTTCGCCACCCTACCTCACCTCCCAGCTCAGCTCAGCGTCTGGGCTTTCCCACAGTCCTTTTATATTCCCTGACCCGGAAGTGTTTCCCATCCTACAGTCCATGTGATTTCTTATCACTTCCGGGTCAGATAAAAAGTTCTTCTCTTCAACCTGGAAACAAGTCGTTCCCTCTGGTCATATGATCATGACGTGCTTCCGGGTTATAGGGCACGTATAAGTCTTTGAGCCTCCCTGCAGCATCCTCTGGTGGGCCACATGGTGTCCAGCAGGGTTGGGAATAAAAACTCCATTGTCCATAATTCCCTGCTGGTCTTCGGGGTACTTCCATGCTACAGGGAGGGCTAAATCTGGCGGCCTGGGGGCATTGGCCAGGATGAACAGCCGGCCATCTCCCACAATATATATATATATATATATATATATATATGTAGCAGTGCTAGTCCTGTCAGGGACTGCTGGGGTCAAAGGTGGTCAAAGGTAGTTAAAAGGAGGGCAGAGGGCAAAAGGAAAAAAAAGTTTGTTTTGTTTTGGTGCGTTGTGTGTTGCGTTTATCTGTCGTGTTGCCTGCTGTTATTGGAACTTTAATCAATCATTGTGTCCTGGACTGTGTTCGTTTGTTGGGGTCTGGATCGTCTGTCTACCTGTGCACTGAAGACTGTGTTGGATTCATTGGTTTCCGGAAGAGTGGAGCGCTCCTGAACCATCCATCCGATTTCATCCTTTCAGTCTCTACCGGTAGGACTGTGTTATCTTTCACCCTTTCAACATAAGATTGCTGGACTTAACTACATCACCTCTCATTTCATCTGGTTTGGTTTACATGGACTTTGATGTGTGGTGTTTGTGTTATATGTTAACTGTAATATCGCCGAAGGGTTCGGGGTGGTATTACTGTTTTCATTTAGTTAATTTTGTTTCATTATATTCTTAATTGTTTGCCTTTCCCAGTGTGCTTTATTGGTCTCTGTTGTGAGTGTGTGTGGGTCGATCCAAGGTTGGGGACGTTCCTGGGATCTCTTCTATTAAAATAAATGAATCACCGTCATCCTTGACGGTGTGAATCTTAGTGGCCCCTGACCGCTACATATATATATATATATATATATATATATATAATAGGGAGAGAGAGATTTATTGCACAATAAACACCTCCATAGGCCTTGGTCTCTATCATAGTCCAGGGTTCTGTCTGATTGACAGCTAGTGGACTCTAGGGCTTGACAGAGACACAAAGATTTTTGAAAAATAACATAGAAAGATTACATTTCAGCTGATATAAGAAACTGTCCAAGACATTTTGAGATGTCTGTTTGTCCTAGTTTATTATAATTTTAGAAAGTGGTGGAACTAGGTAAGCATTTGGCTTCAGAGTACACTGCTGCCTTTTGCGACAGCAAACTTTTATAGCTCTATTACAGTATATTGTGATATGGAATGAAAGGAAAAATGAATTAAAACACTAAAAATAAATGATCTATCTGCTAACTGATCTCCCTTAATTTAGGTTCAAGATGACAGGAAGATTGAGCCCTTCCTGACAGCATCAGGAGCAAGCAGGGATTAGTCCTGGGTTCCATGCTATTTCAACCTAAAAATAATTGGAGAAGCTGAAACTCTAATTTGATTTCCCTTATGCAGACATGGAAAGGATTTACAGAATTCCAGATCTTTACAATTAACATTTCACATGAGATAATAAATGCACAAATAATGGTATTGCTGATAAGACCATTCATTTTTATATGGATATTCTGAATTTCAAAATCAGAATATGCATTGAGAAAGTTAATCACCACAGAAATAATGGAAAACTGCCTAAAAAAGGGTGAAAATGTCCCTGTATATTTTTGCTTTCATGAAAGCACTCAAGGTCAAAATTTACATACCCATAATGCAACCAGCTTGTGTTTTAATAGATGGAGCTCATTTCAAGGCAACTGTCAAGAACTAAAGAAGAGTTTTATGAAACTAAACAGCTTTGTAAGTCATTGCCTTTCCCTAATGATAAATGATGTGACAAGCACAGTCGTTTTTGTAGGAAGAAGATGAAAGATTAAGAAAGCTTTTTTTCTTTTCCTTTTTTTTTTTTTTTTTTATTCGGGCCATACCTTAGCCTTGAGCTGCTAAAACTTTGAGGGTAAAATGTAATTTCTTATAGTTATATTGGACAAACTGATAAGACAGATTTTCCTTTTCATAAAAGTGTTAGGTAGTTATCTATGAGACCCTTTAATCTTATTGAAGAGAATGAATTTCTTTTGCGGCAGTGGCATGGTAGTAATATGAAGTAAGCTGTTGCATTTAATTTAACAGTTTTGCCAAAGTTTGAAACAACGTCTGCAATTCCAGTTCAACTAATCTAGGCAGCTACAAGGCTGATCATTTGACTAAAGTGCTTAAAATAAAATGGCAGGGGAAATGACTGCATATTGCAATATGTCAAAATACAGAGAGTGTGTGGTTAATCTTAGATCCTGTGCAAGTAGTTTCTTCAGCATTCAAAGTTTAGAAAGTCAAATTTTAGTCAAAATCAAAAATGTTTAAAAAAATCCGGTTCATTTATAGAATATATAATAAGCGTAAATAGTAAGCAATATAATGTCAAGGAGTAAGTACTATTGATGATATCTCTTGATAGATTAGAAGTTTTATTCTTTTTGTAATTCTTGTGGGAATTTGAAGTCGTTATTGTTTGTTATATTCATTGAATTTCGGTAAAAAGATTAATTTTCCCATTATGGACAAATAAAGTACTACAGTATATCCATATTACTAACCGAGAATGCTAAACCGGATGGACTCAGGGACATCCGGCCATGGGCCGTAGCCGCAAAAAGACGTACTGCGCAGGCGCCCCATGAAATGAGGCGGCGCGAGAGGCGGCCAAGACCACAGCAAAAAGGAGTGAGCACAGAAAAAAGGAGTCAAACGCAGGTGACGCACACAGAGCCGCACAAGCAAAACACCCCCCCCACACACACACACACACACAAGCAACGGCCGGGACACACACAAAGAGGACGATTCAACAAGCCCCTGGCACACAAAAAAAAAAGAGCACGCAAACCCCGCCCCCTCACACACACACACAAGCAACGGACGGGACACACACAAAGAGGAGGATTTAATCCCATTGCACACGAAACGGGACGCACACAAAGAGGAGGATTCAACAAGCCACAAGCACACAAAAAAAAAGAAGCCGCGAGCACCACACAAAGCCCATTGGACACGAAACGGGACAGACTACGGACATAGCACACGAAACGTACACAAAAACGACGATTCAGACCCACGACCACAGTGACATAAATAACAAATGACACACAAAGCCCCATTTCTAAATGAACCGTCCGTATTAAACATACGTCATCTCAACACGTTCACAATATGCAGCATAGGTAGATCTCATTACAATGAGGCACTATTAACCGTTCAACCACAGAAAAGGCTCCATATTAACAGTGAGTGCGATCCTCCTTATTACTTATCCATATTTCTCACGCTCAAGAACAAACAAGTCATGAATTCACGATCACAGGTACAAAACGAAACCGCTCGGATAACGGGACCAAACACAATTCACACTATGCAGCATAGGTGGATCTCATTACAATAAGGCACTATTAACCGTTCAACCGCAGAAAAGGCTCCATATTAACAGTGAGTGCAATACTCCTTATTACTTATCCATATTTCTAGAAGAAAAAATGTCTCAGCTCCAAAAACACAAAGCTCAACTAAAGCTTCTAACTAACGATGTACCTAAAAGTACAAACTTTATGAACTGCATTAGATCCTACAATAGTTCATTTGCTTTTGCATCTACCGGAGTACATATCAGGCCACCAAAAGGCAATGGCCCATACTGCTTTCGCATATGTGCACAAATACTGCATCGCATTGGAACAGTGCACCCTGAAACAAATCAACAACGCAAATATGCACAAATCTACATCCTAGATCCACATGACGCAATCTATCAATCAAAGTGCTGCATCGCAACAGGCACGGATTCAAAACGAAACACCTCCCGTCTCAGACATACGTTAACGGCAAGGAAGGCTACAACAGGCTTCTCACACAGCACAGGCAAATCGATTACAGCTCCAAAACAACACATCCCAAATACTACACATGCAACAATGCACCTCTCAAACGGCACAAGCAAAACATACACCAGGAAAATTCATTCGGATTAATGAATGTGATTTGCAATCATTGTCATTCACTTCACTTCCCTGAAGAAACAACTGGCAATACAAGTAATACATTTACACGTTGTTGTCAAAAGGGTCAAATTAGACTGCCTCCTTTACATTCATATCCTGAATATCTACAGAAGCTTCTAACTAACGATGTACCTGAAAGTGAAATCTTTATCAACTGCATTAGATCCTACAAATCGGTATCCACTATGAACATTAACGGTGGCACTGCACGTGACATCCGTCTTGCAAAAATGTTAATTATTGATGAATGTACAATGGCATCCAGTCACTTACTCAACACCATTCATAAACTTATACAAACGTTTATGAATAATAATATTCGCTTTAGAGGAAAGGTACTTTTATTAGCAGGAGATTTTAGACAGTGCTTAGATATTCTTCCACATGCCATGCGCTCAGCTATTGTTCAGTGCACCTTAAAATACGCAGACAATTGGCATTGCTTTCAAAAGATACAGTTAGTAAAAAAGATACGATGTCCAGAACCAGATCATAACAATTGCTTATTACAACTGGGAGATGGTACACTCACCAATACAGATGGACTTCACCCACATATTATTATAATTCCTCAAGCCTTTATCTGCGACGACTTAGTTACAGACAGATTTGGAACAGCAATCTCATTAGACCAAATGCCCCTTTTAACACAACGCACTATATTATGTCCAAAAAATATTAATGTGGAAAACATAAATACCCAAGTCATTCCATTACTTCCTGGAGAGACACAACTCTTTCTAAGCTCTGACAAACTTGACTCTGATCACAACAATAACCATCTTCATTGACCTTACAAGTTCTGACCTGGAATTACCTTTTACACTTAAACGGCGTGTACAAAGAAATTTTCCAATAAACCTTTACACTGTGCCACACACTTTATTGTTTGCTTTCTATTTGCATCATCTACACCGTCACACTATTCTATATCTCATTCATACATCACGCTCTTTGTCATTCCCAACACCAGGGGTTGGCGAGCGAAGCGAGCAGGGGGCAGAGCCCCCTAGTATCTATCTATCTGAATATATTGAATTTTCCGGCTGCAAAGCAGGTTTTTTTCTATTAGTCAGAAAGAAAGAAAGAACAGGCTCAAAGCTTAAAAGTTAAGACACTGATATGTCGCATTTCTTGTGAGACACTATGTATGCTTAATGAATGAGACATTTTTAGTTTTGGGCAAAAATTGATGTAATAGATAATAGATTTTCATTTACCACAAGAACTAAAATAATATTTACATCTGAGTTTTATATAAAAATGCCCCATTGGAAACAATAAACTGCTATAATATAATTTCCAAATATTCTTTTCTTCTCAGTTTCTTCCATTCAGAATAGTGCTAAATTTTTGTAATGTGTTTTCTTTTAACCTGACTGTTGATAACCCCAAATGTCTCTCGGCCTAAACTGTGATGCTCCGATATAAAGTGATAAGCCCGAATAATGCTCAGAATAGTATTCTGCTGCCATCAGGTAAATAAAATAACATCATACAGCAAAAAAACATATTTATATGCAATTTGCCACTGTATGGTACTGTAGATTATCAAACTTCATGAGTGGGGTGGATATACACAATGGTGTGGAAATGAAAAACTGCAAAGCCAGATTTACAACAAACTGAAATATTAGTTGAATCAAGCTTTATGAACTTTATTTGTCCCCAGAGGGAACTGTGGCTTTTTATAGAAGCTGTTCAAATAAATAAATACATAAATAGATGAAGTAAATAAATAAATATACACACACACACACACACTTAGTTCTGAACACAAACCAGAATGAGTATAAAGCAAGAAAATTAAAAAGAAAGAAAACTTCTGACTTGGCTGTCACAGTCCCAGTGAGGTCTTAGGCAGATGTATTGCAAATAGTATCACATTCTTGTGAGGATTCAGAACGCAGAATTTCATAAATAAGTAGATAGATTTATAACATTGTACAGATCATTTTAGTTGCTGATGTTGATTGTCTTCAGTTCTTGTCTGTATAACGTACAGAGATCATTAAGCCTAATGCACAATGGTTGGACTGTGCGTCCAATTCAGGCATGGCATTCTGAGGAACTCAACCCTGTCCATTTAGGGGGCAGACGTGGAAGAGGTGAGACACCTTGGAATGGTTTGGGGTGTGGAGGTGAGTGGTGCATTGCAGGGGTGCAGGGTGGGATCACGAAAAACGAAGGCTGTTGAGTTGTAATGTAGATCTAGAATGACCATTTCAAGTTTCTTTTCTGAGAGAAACTCGTTATGCTTCATCTACATAATCTTAATGTCCTTTGTATGTGTTATACTAAACATTTTTCTTCACCATTTTCTGTGTATGGCTATTTACTTCTGCATTAGTCTGCTCTGCACATACTGAACATCCTTCCACTTCTTTTTATCAATTGTTTTATTACACTATATCTCAACTAAGTTTATGATGAATACTTTAAGTTTTTAATTGGACAAGCCTTTCAGAGAGCAATAATAGCAATTCACAGAGTGGAGCCAGAAAGTACTCAGACCCCTTCACATTCGGCACACTTTTATTGTGTTTTACATTTAATTATAAATGGATACATTTTTCATTGTTGCTCAATCACTTTACACTCAGTAACCCATAATGACAAAATGAAAACAGGTTTTCAGAATGGTGTGTACATTTGTTAAGTATCAAACACTAAAATCTTCCATTTATAGAAGTTATATTGTATTCAGACCTTTAATTCAGTAATTTGTAGAAACCCCTTTGGCAGCAATTACAGCTTTGAGTCTTCTTGAGTAAGTCTTTACAGACTTTGCACTCCTAGATTTGGACAGTTCATGTCAATATTTTTGGTAGATCCATTCAATCCGATTCAAAGGGACACATCTATAAACTGCCATCTTCAGGTCTGTCTATAGATGTTCTATGGGGTTAAAGTCTGGGCTTTGACTCGGTCACTCGAGGACAATCAGAGACTTATTTCAAAGCCACTACAGTGTTGTCTTGGTTCAGATTATTGTTGAGAAGAAATGTGAAAGTCACCCCTTTTTGAGATCATGATTATTTTGGTGCAGGGTTTCCCTCTGTATTGGCTGCATTTATCCTTCCCTCAGTTCTGACCAGTCTCCCCATAATATGATGCTGCCACCATCATGCATCACAGAAGAGATGGCATTAGGCAGGTGATTAGCAGATATAGTGATTGGGGTTCTAACCAAAGAGTTCAATTTTTGTTTCATCAAACCAGAGAATCTTTGTCCTTGTGCTTGTCCTTTAAAAGCCATTTGACAAACTCTAGGTGGGAGGACTATTGCAGATTGTCTCTGCAAGTCCCCCTGACAGCATGGATGTAATACCGCAGGGCTGTACTGCCATCCAGGAGGGCTACTACCTAGTGTGTCGGGGAGGTAAACAGTCCATGCAACCATTCCTCCTCTATCCTTCCAACAAACTGGCCACCCAACTGGGCAGTGGTCCATGAATTATCCAGGTAGGAACACCAGCCCATGTCTGACAAAATCTACACATTAGAGTATTTTTGTATGATACGTGATCAGTCCATTATATGCAAAGAAGCTACACACTGTCTTCCAAAATGAAAATGTTCCTAATATTTGCACTTTTTGGCCACAGGGAAAAGGCAGCTTTGCAATAGCAACGATTTTGGTATGTCACAACCAAGCATTTCTCAAAATCTGCACTTACCTTACAACGCGTGAGGTAATACTTAAATTATACATTTCCCCACCACTCCACATAAAGTAAAGTTACAGCAAGCTGCATTCATGCAATCAGCATGTACATAAAGATCATTGCCCCAAGTGTGGATGAGCACACATACTTGAATCTCAAACAACATCACAGTATCAACCCACAGGTGGTCATGGATACACACTGCATAGCATATTACCTTGAAGATAAGTGAGGATGGATGGGTGATTGACAGTGAAATGTTACACAGGTATGCTGAGCTCTGCATTTCATGGACCCCTAGGATATTTATTTTACCCTGTGAAGGGTTAGGAATGCAGGAGGAGACTGGGGCACTGAATAAATGGAGCTTTGCAGAAGATAAGTGGGATCACGGAGACAGGTACAGCACATCGATCAGGAAGACAATCAGGAACAATGCAAAAGTTAACACAAACTCAGTAACAGTGTAGGAACAGCCATTGCCAGTGTGTCGTAACATCTGGAATACGCCTGAGGATCATTCATTGTTAAATAAACATGCCCATTATCGAGCTTAACTCTCATTTGGTATGTGTGTCTCAGTCATTCCACGTCAGTGTTCATTACAATATTATGTTTTCCTTCTTCTTCGATTATTATTACTGCAGTGATGAAATCTCAGCATCAATACAAGAAAACTACAAAATGTCTTCATGAGTGTTAATTTGTAGAAAGGGGTGCCGTAAAATCATAACATCATTCATTCTTGGACATGGCCTCCTACTCCTCGCTTGGACTGGAAATAGGACAGTTTGTAAATACGTCTCGTTCTACTCTGAGGAAGGGTAAATGTTTATCACAGTGTGACATTTAGTGCAATTCCTATGAATAATGCTGAGATGCTTGTTTAATACAGAAAACCACCTCTTTCAACCCTCGCAAACATATGCTGTTTTTAATATCTGGAAAAAATTTGGGATTAAATTGCTCAGAGATCTTTATATAGACAAAATCTTTGCATCCTACGAACAATTACATTCCAAATTTAACTTTCCAGCTACACATTTCTTTCACTATCTTCAAATTGGGAACTTTGTTAAACAGAACCTGCCTGATTTTCCTCATCTTGCACCCTCGTCCATGCTGAAAAAAATATTACTCAATTTCAAGGACTTAGACACCATCTCTGCAACATTTAAAATTATTTTACAGTCCCTCCCTTTCAAAGATCCAAGAGGACAATGGGAAAAAGATCTCTTAATCAATATATCAGAAAGGGAGTGGAAAGTAGCAATGCAGAGAATTCACTCGAGCTCCATATGTACAAAGCATGCAATTATTCAACCCAAAATTATATATTGAGCACATCTGTCTTGTCTAAAACTGTCTAAAATGTTTCCAGGGCAAGATCCAACCTGTGAACACTGCAATCAAGTCCCAGCCTTCACTGGGTCACATGTTTTGGGCCTGCGCCAAATTAACATCATTTTGGACCAAACCTTTTAAGTGCCTCTCAGACAGCCTCGGTGTCACAATCCCTCCTAATCCATTAACAGCTGTGTTTGGTGTTCTTCCAGATGGGTTTAAATTGGAGAAGGACAAACAAACTGTGATTGCATCCAATACACTTTTGGCACGCAGACTTATTTTGCTAAACTGGAAGAATCCTAACTCTCCTCTTTTAAGTCAGTGGGTAACCGATGTTTTATACTATTTGAAATTGGAAAAAATCAAATAACCCCTCCTTTAACCGTCACCTTATCGTGGTGGAGGGGTTTGCGTGTCTCAATGATCCTAGGAGCTCTGTTGTCCGGGGCTTTATGCCCCTGGTAGGGCCACCCAAGGCAAACTGGTCCTAGGTGAGGGATGAGACAAAGAGCGGTTAAACAAACCTCCTATGAAGAAAAACAATTTTGGACGGCGTTTTCCCTTGCCCGGACGCGGGTCACCGGGGCCCCACTCTGGAGCCAGGCCTGAAGGTGGGGCTCGATGGCGAGCGCCTGGTGGCCGGGCCTGCACCCATGGGGCTCGGCCGGGCACAGCCCGAAGAGGCAACGTGGGTCCCCCTTCCCATGGGCTCACCACCTATGGGAGGGGCCAAGGAGGTCGGGTGCAGTGTGAGTTGGGTGGTGGCCGAAGGCGGGGACCTTGGCGGTCCGATCCTCGGCTACAGAAACTGGCTCTTGGGACGTGGAATGTCACCTCTCTGAAGGGGAAGGAGCCTGAGCTAGTGCGCGAAGTTGAGAGGTTCCGGCTAGATATAGTTGGACTCACCTCTACGCACAGCTTGGACTCTGGAACCAATCTCCTTGAGAGGGGCTGGACTCTCTACCACTCTGGAGTTGCCCCTGGTGAGAGGCGCCGAGCAGGTGTGGGTATACTTATTGCCCCCCAACTTGGAGCCTGTACATTGGGGTTTACCCCGGTGGACGAGAGGGTAGCCTCCCTTCGCCTTTGGGTGGGGGGACGGGTCCTAACTGTTGTTTGTGCGTATGCACCGAACAGCAGTTCAGAGTACCCACCCTTTTTGGAGTCCCTGGAGGGGGTGCTAGAGGGCATACCTTCTGGGGACTCCCTCGTTCTGCTGGGAGACTTCAATGCTCGCGTGGGCAATGACAGTGAGACCTGGAAGGGCGTGATTGGGAGGAATGGCCCCCCTGATCTGAACCCGAGCGGTGTTTTATTATTGGACTTCTGTGCTCGTCACGGATTGTCCATAACGAACACCATGTTCAAGCATAGGGGTGTTCATATGTGCACTTGGCACCAGGACACCCTAGGCCTCAGTTCGATGATCGACTTTGTGGTCGTGTCGTCGGACTTGCGGCCACATGTCTTGGACACTCGGGTGAAGAGAGGGGCGGAGCTGTCAACTGATCACCACCTGGTGGTGAGTTGGCTTCGATGGTGGGGGAGGATGCCGGTCAGGCGTGGTAGGCCCAAACGTGTTGTGAGGGTCTGCTGGGAACGTCTGGCAGAGCCCCCTGTCAGAAGTAGCTTCAACTCCCACCTCCGGCAGAACTTCGACCACATCCCGAGGGAGGTGGGGGACATTGAGTCCGAATGGGCCATGTTCCGTGCCTCTATTGTTGAGGCAGCTGACCGGAGCTGTGGCCGTAAGGTGGTCGGTGCCTGTCGTGGCGGCAATCCCCGAACCCGCTGGTGGACACCGGCGGTGAAGGATGCCATCAAGCTGAAGAAGGAGTCCTACAGGACCCTTTTGTCCTGTGGGACCCCGGAGGCAGCTGATAGGTGCCGGCAGGCCAAGCGGAATGCGGCTTTGGTGGTTGCTGAGGCAAAAACTCGGGCGTGGGAGGAGTTCGGGGAGACCATGGAGAACGACTTTCGGACGGCTTCGAGGAGATTCTGGTCCACCATCCGGCGTCTCAGGAAGGGGAAGCAGTGCAGTGTCAACACTGTATATGGTGGGGATAGTGAGCTGCTGACCTCGACTCGGGATGTTGTGGGTCGGTGGGGGGAATACTTCAAAAACCTCCTCAATCCCATTAACATGCCTTCCAATGAGGAAGCAGAGCCTGGGGACTCAGAGGTGGGCTCCCCCATCTCTGGGACTGAGGTCACCGAGGTGGTCAAAAAACTCCTTGGTGGTAGGGCCCCGGGGGTGGATGAGATACGCCCGGAGTTCCTCAAGGCTCTGGATGTTGTAGGACTGTCTTGGCTGACACGCCTCTGCAACATCGCATGGACATCAGGGACAGTGCCTCTGGATTGGCAGACCGGGGTGGTGGTCCCCCTCTTTAAGAAGGGGGATCGGAGGGTGTGTTCCAACTACAGAGGGATCACACTCCTCAGCCTCCCTGGAAAAGTCTATTCAGGGGTCCTGGAGAGGAGGGTCCGTCGGATAGTCGAGCCTCGGATTCAGGAGGAACAGTGTGGTTTTCGTCCTGGTCGCGGAACAGTGGACCAGCTCTATACCCTTAGCAGGGTCCTGGAGGGTGCATGGGAGTTTGCCCAACCAGTCTACATGTGTTTTGTGGACTTAGAAAAGGCATTCGACCGTGTCCCTCGGGAATCCTGTGGGGGGTACTCCGAGAGTATGGGGGTACCGGCCCCCCTGATAAGGGCTGTTCAGTCCCTGTACGATCGGTGCCAGAGCTTGGTCCGCATTGCCGGCAGTAAGTCGAACCCGTTTCCAGTGAGAGTTGGACTCCGCCAGGGCTGCCCTTTGTCACCGATTCTGTTCATATCTTTTATGGACAGAATTTCTAGGCGCAGCCAGGGTGTTGAGAGGGTCCAGTTTGGTGGGCTCAGGATTGGGTCACTGCTTTTTGCAGATGGTGTTGTCCTGTTTGCTTCATCAGGCCGTGATCTTCAGCTCTCTCTGGATCGGTTCGCAGCCGAGTGTGAAGCGGCTGGGATGAGAATCAGCACCTCCAAATCCGAGACCATGGTCCTCAGCCGGAAAAGGGTGGAGTGCCCTCTCAGGGTTGGTAGCGAGATCCTGCCCCAAGTGGAGGAGTTCAAGTATCTCGGGGTCTTGTTCACGTGTGAGGGAAGAATGGAGCGTGAGATCGACAGGCGGATCGGTGCGGCATCCGCAGTAATGCGGGCATTGCATCGGTCTGTCGTGGTGAAAAAGGAGCTGAGCCACAAGGCGAAGCTCTCAATTTACCAGTCGATCTATGTTCCTACCCTCACCTATGGTCATTAGCTATGGGTAGTGACCGAAAGAACGAGATCGCGAATACAAGCGGCTGAAATGAGTTTCCTCCGCAGGGTGTCTGGGCTTTCCCTTAAAGATAGGGTGAGAAGCTCAGTCATCCGGGAGGGGCTCAGAGTAGAGCCGCTGCTCCTCCGCATCGAGAGGAGTCAGATGAGGTGGCTCGGGCATCTGATCAGGATGCCTCCTGGACGCCTCCCTGGTGAGGTGTTCCGGGCACGTCCAACCGGGAGGAGGCCCCGGGGAAGACCCAGGACACGCTGGAGGGCCTATGTCTCTCGACTGGCCTGGGAACGCCTTGGGATTCTCCCGGAAGAGCTAGAAGAAGTGGCCGGGGAGAGGGAAGTCTGGGCATCTCTGCTCAAACTGCTGCCCCCGCGACCCGACCTCGGATAAGCGGGAGACAATGGATGGATGGATGGAAATTGGAAAAAATCAAATATTCAGTTAGAGGATCTGTACAGAATTTTTATAAAACCTGGCAGGATCTAATCAATAAAATTTTAGAATAAGCTCTTAAAGCACCGAGGATGTAATTATCTCCGCATTTCTTTTTCCTCTCTATTCATTTCTACTGGCCAATTAAACTCATCAATTTAGGTATGTTGACAAGCCTTAAGTTTTACCCTGCTGGCCATGCTCACTCTCTCAGGGGTGGGGGTCGACTTGTTTCTCAATCCCATTTTTTGTAAAAATTTAGCGATTTGTATGAATGATTACAATAAAATTAATAAAATTAAAAAAAATATATATAGAACGTGATTTTGCATTTAACCTACAGTATTTATGTTTAGTTCTAGTGACAAGCCCTGTTCTTTCTGTTTAGCAGTGCCATTATTAGTAATCCACTGCTTGTTATTAGGGTATGCCTTTGCTGAGTTAAATGAAATTACAATATAACATGTTTATAGAAAGAGATAGCCATGCTAGCACTGAGCAAATTGTCTAAACCAGATTTTCAGTTCAGACCAGTCATTTCCTATTCTTGATTTTTCCCAAAAACCTTTGTGCGTTTGTTATTGCAAAAATCTATTTATGTAATTCGCACATTACTTTTTGACTTTGATTTTTGGTTTTCTTTTATCATCTGCCATGAACAAAATCTGATGTGACAGTCTTTCTTTCTGTTGTGAATTAGTGGAGGCTAGAGGGCGCTGTTGCCCCTGTGAAACCCAACAGATAGATGATCTGGACACAGGTTTAAAAGCACTAAGAAATAATTTTATTTTCTTCTTCAAAGTGCCCCAAAGCACCTCCTCCACCATAAATCAATAATCACAATAACAATACACTACAGTAAACCAATCCTCCACTCCCTCCCAACTCCGGCTCTCCTCGCTGGGTTTCCCATAGTCCTTTAAATAGTCCTTGACCCAGAAGTGCTCCTGTCCTTCATTCCATGTGATTCAATAGCATTTCCGGGTCAGATGAAGACTAATATTTTTCTTCAGCCCAGAAGTACTTCTGTTCTTCCGTCCCCGTGACTTGGGAGTACTTCTGGGCTACAGGGAAAATAAAAAATCCCTGCGTCTCCCTGCAGCGTCACCCGATGGCACCCACGGCACCCAGCAGGGCTGTGAAGTCGAACTTCATCTCCCATGATGCCCTGCGGGAATCCGGGGCACCTCCATGCTGCAGGGAGGACTCCATCTAGCGGCCTGGATGTGTTGGCCAGGATAAGCTGCCTGCCGTCTTTCACACTACCAATACCCTTTATTAAATTATATTCAGGAGCATGTAATGGCAAAGCACACAAAAGCCTGCTTTAGCCATACAAACGTAAGTAATCATAGCCACGCCTCAGTGACTGTTGATTAGCAAATGCATTTCTGCCATTTGATATTTGACCTAACATATAGAACACAACAGAATGAAAATGAACAGCACTAAGAATGCAAGGTTCAATAAGTTACGTTGTAAACAGGCACCATCAATAGTCATCTCATATCAGAAATGCTATTAACTTTGTTTATATAAGCTGCATAATGCACACATTTCTGTATTTATACATAAGTTTAGAGTTCATTTTTTGTAGAGATGCAATGTTGGTCATAATAAAAGCAGGCCAGGGAGTTTGTGTCTCAAATGACCAATACTTACTTTGTCCCCTTTGGAGTAGCATGGAGAGTTTAAGTGAGGTAAAAAGAAAAACAAGTTATGAGTTAGATAGAAAATAAGTGTTTTGAACTATTCAGGTGTGTGCAACACCACATGCATCTGAGAATGAAATAAAAGCTAACGCTTAAGAAAATAATATGAAAAAAGCACAAACACAGCTGCCAGTCCTGCTGCCAGTAGGATTTCATTAAGTGGGTTAAATATGATAGCAAGAACTGAACCAAACATGTAGATTTCTACTCTTGGTGAAAAACAAATGACCACCCACACAGTAGATGCATAGATGAAAACACCTTCAGTAGAACAACAGTAATAATGTCAGGTCATTTAGCTGTTCATGGGATATTTAAACAGACTCCTATTTACTGTAATTCACTTGTACATTGAGCCCTTTCTAACAGCTGTCCCCTAATTTCACAACCTTGTAATGTTTTTGACCTTTTTGTTCATTGTTTCAGATTAAGATATTTGTATTATTATTAAAAATGTGTGCCAGGTCTGACTGATATATCATTTTGAGACACCTTTAGCTTTGGGCTGCACTTATTGATGCACTGACTTCAGTTTTTTTCCACAGTGTTTATCCATCTGCCCAAGATTCTGAATTGTACAAAGTGTTCACTATATCTGTAATATGTACTTTCTCTGGTCTACCTTCACTAACGTCATATCTGCTTTCTTACACTGAAATGGGTCACAGAAGATACTGTGCTCGGCTGTAAGCCTTTCTCTATTCTCTCTACCATCCTTATCCTGTGAATTTCTAATCCATATACAAAATGCAGTAGCCTTCTTAGTGTTACATTGTTTCTTGGAAAATTACATATTTATTAAATCTCATCTTTTTACTGTAAGAGTATAAAGTCAGAAGTGTAGGAAGTATAATATTAATACAAATAATATTAATAATGGGTAATAATAAAAAAAGTGCTAATACCGTATATACTGTTAAAATGTGTCGTTTGTGTGGTATATTTTGAAGCACAGTGAAATACAAAGTCCAACTTCACATTCAGGATAATAGTAGCGTGATTCCTTGTGGATTTTCTTTCCAGACTGGTCAGCTTTTGAACAGCACACCACACATGTGCGAATGACACGAGTGTCACTTTCACTGTCTATTTCAAATTCACTGCCTGAAGACAGATTCACTTCATCATCACTGTTTGTATCACTGTCAAGAGCGTGCAATACCTGGGCTCCTGAAAAACATTTCTTATGAGATCCCATTATGAGTCTAGGAGAAGTTATGTCTGCACCATTGCCCAGGTAACACTCAGGCCTGTTGCTTACGCAAGACATGCCTATATTGGTTTGTAGTTGGCACTTTTACAGCCCGAGTAATCCTCAGGTCTAACGCTTACACAAGAATATCTATATAGTTGCCTGAGTGATGCTTGGGACTAATGCTTTTAGCACTTTTGCAGCCTGAGCAATGCTCTGGTCTAACACTAAGGAGGTTAAAGAAATTGCCAGGGAGAGGGACATCTGATAAAGGCTTCAGACAACTCATAGAGAAGCATCGAGAAAAACGGAAAGGTTTGCATATGGTGTTTATTGATTTAGAGAAGGCCTATAATAATAAATATGACAGAGAAAGGAGTACCAAAGAAGTATGGGAGGATTGTCCAGGATAAAGTATGTGAGGGAGTGAGGACTCGGGTTAAAAGCAGTGTTTGGGGTAACAAACAAGATGCAAGTTAGGGATCTTCTTTAAGTCTTCATCTCTTTGATCGGGTTATGGATATGTTGAGCTGTATGATGAAACACCAGTCCCGGTAGTGCAGGTATTTTGTTGATGGCATTGTATTGTGTAACACCAGAAAAGAGTAAGTGGTGAGGAAGTTGGAAGACAGAGGATTGAAGATAAATAGAAAGAAGATTCAGAAGTTAGCCTGCAGGGAGAGCTACAGAAAGAGTGGATACATTTAAATATATAGGATCTGTGGTAGCCCAAGATGGAGAATTAGATAACCCATATAGTGCAGTATGGATGATACAATTGTAAGGAGGTATCAGGAGTATTGTGTGATTGAAGAATTAAGGAAAAGGTTAAAGGTAAGGGTTTTAAGACAGTGGTAAGACCAGCAATGCTGTATGGAGGCTGAGACACAGGCAGTAAAGAGAGCACAAGAGAAGAAGTTAGATGTATCTGTAGAAGAAAATGAGAACGTTGAGATAGATGTGTGAAGTTACAAAAATGGACAGAAAAAAAATGACACAATCACAAGTACAACAAAAGTGAGAAAGACATCTAAGAAAGTGGAGGAAAGTAGGCTGAAGTGGTGTGGACATGTGATAAGTAGAGACAATGAATATGTGGACAAAAGAGTGAAGGGAATGGAAATACAGGGGAAGAGAAAGCAAGAGAGACCAAAGCAGAAAGTGAAAGTGAAAGAAGATTTAAAGGAAAAGGTTCTGACTAAGTAGGGTGTGCAGGACTAAGCTGGATGGAGAAGGCTGATCAAGCACATCGATCCCATAAAGAAGTGGGAAAGGATGAAGAGGAGGAAGAAGAAGACCTGTGCATAACTATATGCCTACAAGATTCTCCAACAGAACATACTTGATGTTTCAAAAATAAATGTCTTTCTTGTTATGAAAAACACTGTAAATTCTGAAGAACATTTTCAAGGTATTGAAGTATAGTAGTGAAAAAAAACAGCAGTAAAGAACAATACAAAAAAGTAATATCAATCATAGAAAATGGTATGCAAAGAAATCCACTTAATGTTACTTATGCATATCTGTAGTATAAAATAAAGTTATTGAAGCATCTTAATTCAGTGTATCTGCTACAGTGCATTGCAAATAAACAGATTGCCAATATGAAAGAAAAATCGAACATTCTGACAGCATCTGTATTCTAATTATTGTTCTGCTGCAGACTTAAACACACTGTGCGCAATATATAAAATGTACTTTTAAAAGTATCCATGTTAACTGAAGCACATGTAAGAGATTCTGAAGACTTTCATCTCAAGATGTGTATGAAATGAAAAATGAGTAAAATGATTTTTTGATTTAAGCAATAACAGCTTACACAAAAAAGTCTAATTTATCTTAAAATTGCGTTATTTCAGATTACATGATATAACTGATCCTAACCTAGTACAGCATAAAGAACTGCAGAAAATGTTGATTAGAGTGTGACATGCTAACCAGATGCAGGCAATCAAGGTGGAAATGAGAAAAAAAAAATAATCTCATTATCCAGCTAATCAAATGAGAAGCTTCCTGTTCATAGACTCTGATTAGAACGATCTGAGTGTGGATTGAAGCTTTCAAAATTAAACCCTAAGAAATGATCAACTTTCCTATACAGTAACCTTTTAACTTGAGCAGAATATTTTTCTGTAAAATATATATTATTGCTGACAGACTTGTCAGTAACTCATTGTTTGAAAGGTGCTTTTCTGCTTGAATTATTTACAATAATAGTATAAATCATGGAACATACAAAAATCCCCTGCTTGTAACAAGCATCACCATTTGCTAATACGTGTCAGAATCCAATTTTGTACGTATGTATATATGAGGGACTGACGCTCCTACTGTTAAGTGCCATCGCCTTATTTTTATCCAAACTCAAATCATGAGAATGAGTTGTACAATGAGATACTACCTAAAGGAGGGTGCTGATAATATTTTATCATAGAATTTAACAATGAGCCATGATTTATTTTTAGCATTTAGATGCTCAACATATTGTAAAGATTTCTGCAATACTCTTAAACAGCTTTTAACTTTTATAATTATAGGTTTATTGGGTTATAGTTGCACTATACCTCCCAAAAACTCATGAACAAAGAAGCTGATAAATACTGAGTGACCACCATTTCAATTTATTTTGACAGTTTATTTACATTAACATCTACATGATATAAACATCCATACATCCAGCTTTTAAACCTGTTTATTCAGAACATAGACACAGGAGCCTAGGCAGGAACAATCCCTGGACAGGAGACCAGCCCATCAGAGGATGCACACACACATCCTCTAAGGACAACTTAGTATTGCCACCAAATATCCACCAAACGTGCATGTCTTTGGGCTGCACGAGGAAACTCATAGGTGGATGAGTCTGTGGTGTCCTGGATTATAGACTATCTGTTGGGCAGACCACAGTTTGTGAGACTCAAGGACTGTGGTTCTGAAACAGATGTGAGCAACACTAAAGCACAACAAGGAACAGTCCTGTTCCTTCTCTCTTTACTCTGTACACCTCATATAACACCAGGACATGTCACTTGCAGAAATTCCTAGACGATTCTGGACTTATAGAGTATATTGATAAGGTGGATAAGACAAGGGTATAGGAGTCAGGTGGAGAACTGTGTTTCTTGGCACAAAGAGAATTGTCTATAACATAATATCACCAAAACCAAGGAACTGGTTATTGACTTTCACCACACCAAGGAGCCTCTATGTCCAGTCACTATTCAAGGGATAGACGTGGAGGTGGTCCACTCCTATAAGTACTTTAGGGTCCACATTAATGACAGGTTGGAGTGGTCTCGGAACACAAAGGAACTATATAAGAAAGGGTAGAGCAGGCTCTTTATTCGTAGGAGACTGCGTTCCTTTAATGTGTGAAGTGACATCCTTCACATCTTTTACAACTCTGTGATGGCCAGTGTGTTTTTCTAGACTGTGGTGTGCTGGGCTGGTAACATCACTTCAAGAGAGGCCCATTAAATCAATACGCTAATTAAAATGGCAGGCTTAGTTATAGGATGCACTTTGGGCACCCTAGAGGTTGTAAGGAAGGAGAGAATTAAAACATAACTGAGTGTCATTATGAACAATGACGCACATCCCCTCTCCGACACACTAACACTAAGGACTTTCTGTTAATAAATTATTCGGAAGAAGTGTGTCAAGAAACACACCTGGGGCTCCTTTATACCAACAGCAATACATCTGCATATTGTGCCGGTGTGACTGTGATTGCCAAGTCAGAGGTTTTCTTTTTAATTTTCTTCTTTGTTCATACCAAAGTATTTGTGTATTTATTTACTTACTTACTTATCTACCTATTTAAGTATTTATTTATTTATTGAGCTTCTGTAAAAAGCCAAATTTCACCCTGGGGATAAATACAGATCTATCTATCTATCTATCTATGCAAACCCATGACTTGAACTCTGGTCTCCTTGAAGCTGTGCTAACACTGTGCCACCATGCCACCCCTGATATAAACATTTGTCCTTTAATTACTATTGACAGTTTTAATCAATTCATCTATTCATTATCTACACATTTTCTGAAATCGCCTGGTATGCACACCCATTCATACACTCCAGTGGCACCAATTTAAAGTGATTATTTTGTTTAACATGCAATATTTTTTTGAATCCTGACACAGACATGAGAAGAACACGAAAACTCCAGGCCAGGATGTTAACTGTAGCGCTGTATGTAAAGGCAACACTAAATCATCCATCCATCCATCCATCCTCTTCCGCTTAGGTCGCAGGGGCATCAGCTGGAGCAGAGATACCCAGACTTCCCTCTCCCCGGCCACTTCTTCTAGCTCTTCCGGGAGAATCCCGAGGTGTTCCCAGGCCAACCAGGAGACATAGTCCCTCCAGCGTGTCCTGGGTCTTCCCCGGGGCCTCCTCCCGGTTGGACGTGCCCGGAACACCTCACCAGGGAGGTGTCCAGGAGGCATCCTGATCAGATGCCCGAGCCACCTCATCTGACTCCTCTTGATGCAGAAGAGCAGCGGCTCTACTCTGAGCCCATCCCAGATGACTGAGCTTCTCACCCTATCTTTAAGGGACAGCCCAGACACCCTGTGGAGGAAACTCATTTCAGTCGCTTGTATTCGCTAAATACAAAATCTTTCGCTAAACACTAAATCACTACACAACAATCACAACAAAGGAGCATTAATCAACCTTGACAGAATGCTGTATAGGACCTTCGCCTCAGGTGCTGGTAGTTGAGAACATTATCTGCTTTGCACTTTTCCCGTCCACTTTGGACTTAGTTCTAAGATCTGATTTTTCACTCTGTGTATTAAAGAGCAAGAATGTCAGCACATTTATGATTGGGCAAGCCATTATCTATTCATTTGCTGAATACAATTTTCTCAGTGATGGTGTATAATAAAGTATCTATCTATCTATCTATCTATCTATCTATCTATCTATCTATCTATCTATCTATCTATCTATCTATCTATAGTTTAACCTTAGCAAAATACAGCTAAAAAGCTTGCTCAAGTGTTTGCTAATATGCAAGTGTATGTCATGGCCCTTTCACACTTGTATCCACACTCACTTATGCTGGGCCAATTTGGAGTGATCAGTTATGATAAAAATCATTTCTTTGGAAATGTGAAAAAAAACCTGTGTCAACATGAGGAAATTGTGTAAATCGAACAGTAATAGAAACCGGACAGGCTGGAACTAGGCCTTGATGGGCAGCTTTGTTAAATGTTGTTTTATTGTGTCATCAGATCACCTATGACATGCATCAAACACAAAAGGTACCAACTAACCTCTTAGGGTCTTTTTGTAATGGGGGATAGGAAGAAATGTTAAAACCATCTATGTAAATGTTACAGTATCTGTAAGCTTTCTCACTGCTGGTATTGTATTCTGTGTATTTAACCCAGGGGACTACTATGGTGCGCTACTTGCTGGCTGGGACTATCTTTGCTTCCAAACCTTTATTTTAACTAAGTTTACTACCAATAGACAGCATCACAAGAGTGTCCTCTTGTGCCCTTAAGGCATTGCAACAGGCAAGGAATGCAAAGGAAAAAATGTTAAAGGTTATTTCCACACTTAAAAGAAATGAAGGTTAAAGACACTGTGTTTCCAATGTGCAGCCTTCATCTGGTGTGCAACTGAAAAGGAATGAGTTGGTTAACATTTATTGGAGGGGGAGTGGGGAACAAAGCCAGGGCAGATGAAAGATGAAAAGGTGAGAGTATTTGAGAAACAGCTACGATTAGACAAGATGAAGAGAGAGAGAGTAAAAAGTTAGTCGGTCATTAAGACCTGGGGGGATATGTGATGAGAATGAGCTTGGCTACTTTTATTATTTTTTTAAAATGTGTCTTTAAAGCCCCGTGAAAGAGCACCCATAGATATCAGTTTGACTATGATCAAGGAATGTGAAGTGCTCCACAGTAGACTTTGTAAGGTCTTTAATTTTAACGGCTCTCTGAAACAGTCTTTTAGCTGTCTCCCCGTTTCACCTATGTAGAAGGCTGTAAATACGTTTTTAGGCTGGCAGCACGGTGGCGCAGTGGGTAGCGCTGCTGCCTCGCAGTTGAGAGACCTGGGGACCCGGGTGTGCTTCCCAGGTCCTCCCTGCGTAGAGTTTGCATGTTCTCCCCGTGTCTGCATGGGTTTCCACCGGGCGCTCCGGTTTCCTCCCACAGTCCAAAAACATGCAAGTTAGGTGGATTGGCGATTCTAAATTGTCCCTAGTGTGTGCTTGGTGTGTGGGTGTGTTTGTGTGTGTCCTGCGGTGGGTTGGCACCCTGTCCAGGATTGTTTCCTGCCTTGTGCCCTGTGTTGGCTAGGATTGGCTCCAGCAGACCCCCATGACCCTGTGTTTGGATTCAGCGGGTTGGAGAATGGATGGATGGACTAAATACAAGGGTATCTTCACAATAACTCCATTAGACAAGGAATGGACAACCTAGCTTTTCAGTTTGTAACAATCTAATAGAGACACTGACTAAGCTTTTGATTAAAAATAATATTTATTTGCATCCAAACCAATAGCAGCAAATATAAAGGAAACAAAGAATTATACGACATGGGTGGGTTTGTGCAGTCTTCATTCAACTCCAGATGATAATTACCAGATTGCTACTCTTCCCTAGTTGCAAATTTTATACTATATCCTTAATTGAAACACTCAAAAGTAGAACATTCTTGCCAGAGACAGAGTTCTTTTCCAAGTGTTCAGCAGCTAAGAGAGAGTTCTGTTTAAGTATCCATTTCAGTTTTTACAAAGCAGTAGAAAGAGATAGGGGAAAATACTCCTAGCAAGTGTCCATTTTTGCAACTGAACCTGATCCCTGTACAGACATGCCAGAAAAGCAGCAACTGAGCTGAAAGCTCCATGAAAGTGTGCATATCAGCAAATAAGAGAGAGCTTTAATAAAAGGTAGCCCCTTTACCCCTTCCTTCTCAAACACACAAAACACCTACTTTACTTGTTTTTTGTCTCTATTAGCAGAGCACACCAACATGTTTACAGTCTCCTCCAAATATGCAGAAAATGTTTCATACATCATTATCACTAAACTCAAGGTTGTTTTCCTAAGGGAGTCAAAAGCTCCAATTTCTGGCCAAGCAAACACTTCAATCCTGATTTGTCTTCCAGCCTTCCCAGAATAAACTGTACTTCTGCTCAGCTTGACAAGACTCAGGCTAAAGTTTATTACCTGAGATCTGACAGTTGAACATGTGAAAAAGTGTCTCCTATTCAGTGGTTCAAGTGTGCTACACCATTCTACCTTTAGTTTAATATTTTTAAGTCATTAAATCGGGTTAACTGTAATTAGGAACTGTTGTCTCAAAGACTGAAATTGAGATTTACTGGATTCTGTGTGTAAGCATGGATAAAAAAATGTGTGTTTTTCTCCAATTAACAGCGATCCATCTATTAGTTTGTTTTCTAAACCTCTTTTTTATGACCGACTTGTGTAGGAAGCATTGGTTTCACTGCATTAACTAACCCTACATAAGACACATTTTATAACTGAGTACACCCTACCCTGACAAATGTAACAACTAACACAACAAATATTTTCAAATCCACTTAACCTAATTGGGTGTCGCATGTGGGTGACACAAGGCAGGGAAGAGGCCCAGGCAGACTGCAAGTCCATCACAGGCCTCCTTTTTATAACTAGTTTACCTAATATTTGTATTCAAAACAGTGTCTTTCCACTTTATTTCAAATTACTTTTGAAACTTGAAATTTTGGAATGATCCTTTTTAAAGTATAAATTAAAGTGAGAAACCAGGTGTCATCTTATTTTAACAGGTCATTTAATATGGATACAAAATCTGCCTTGCATTCAAAAGAAAAGAAATTGCAGAAGCAGATATTTAATCTTTATAGGACCCGATATTAAAATTTACTTTTTAAAGATGTTAGTGATTTTGTGCTGTGGATTTTCAGAAGACACACTAAGTGTTTATCTTCACTAGGGATATGCTTGTTTTCTCCTGTGCAATTAAATTACATTGCTCAGAGTTAGGGGTGTAGCATATGTCAAGAGTGAGAACCCTTAAGTTGAAACTGATCAGTGGTGGGAGTTTTTAGAATATTGAAAGATTTAATCCTGTGGTATTTGAGACCATCCCTATTCATTGTCATTTTGAATCTCAATGTACTTGAGGGTAATACAAAAATAAACCACAATGAATATGGTTTAAAATTGAAGTAAGACCTGCTGTGGAATAAAGAAACAACTGGCCTTCACCTTTTTGAGCATGGTGATAGAATTTTATAAAATATACAGATGCTTTTGAAAGTGTTTAAGAGATGGATTACTTGCTAAAATGATCATACAGTGAGTAAAAAGCCATCTGTTTCAAACTGCTTTGTGTAAAGAATTGCTACCTGATTTCTGTTTGAACATACTTCTCCAGTGCACTTCAGGACATGATTAACTATTTCAATATTGGCTAATTAACATTATGTGATTTTTCCAGCAATTTTCAGCCATAGCCTTCACTTACATCATCTGAGTGATTGGAGGCAGTCTCTGGCACGCTGTCATGAAGCTGGTCTCGTAATCTGACATACCCATTGACTCACACCAACTACAACTAATGCTCATTCAGAAGTACAATTGATATAATGTAGCCAAGAGGAATAAGCTGGCTCCATCAGGCGGCATGGCTTTCGCAATTCAGTAAAGTAGACATGTCTAGCAACTTCAGTCATTTAAATTGACATGATCCAGCAATTAGATTAGTAACTGTGTTTGGTAAGCCTGACATAACCCACAACTAGAAGTAATGTGACATCGACTTAAAAGAACCATGATGGATAGCTTTATTATTTAATTTAAAAATGTTAAAGACCTGGGTTAGGTTTCCACTGAACTTTCTGCTGAAATCTTAAACAGTTAAGTTGTCAAGCCATTAACTGGACCCCTACTTTTTCTGATTTATATAAATGAGATTGATTCTGATATACAGGCAGTCTCCGGGTTACATACGAGATAGGGACTGTAGGTTTGTACTTAAGTTGAATTTGTATGTAAGTCGGAACAGGTGCATTATTTTAATAAATGCTATTGTTGACCGACTGTAACCAAGTGCTCTGCCAATGAATGATGGAGTTTCACCTCTCTCTGACCTTTTTATTATTTCTACTTTATTGTCAATGGTGATGGTTTTTCTCTTCTTTACTGTATCACCAGCACTTGCATTTGTGTTTCAGAGACATTCTTGAAGGGTGAAGACAAAAGGTTAAGATGAGCTCTTCTGCACAGCGCTATACAGTACACGCTATCACAGCAGGAAGGCACCCGTCAACACGTCTGATGTACTGACAAGAGACAACTTCCTGCTATGTGCGTAACAGTACAAGCAGGCTTGCTATTGAGAATGACTAGGGGTGGCGAGGGGGGGTTCATCACCAGCCCACCTCACAGTCACCTCCACTACAGTATGCTACCTACAGCGTCCGCCCACCGAGAACGAACACTGTGTGGCCAAAGGCGGGTAGTGAATTGCCCAACCCCAATTCAAGAGGCAGCCATCCGAGGCACACTACAATGCTACCCCCTCCTCCCCGTTTAGCCACAACCGGGTCACCGTTTGTAGCATTACCAGCCATGTGTGCTGGGTGGGCAGCGAAATGCCCCCCTCCGCTCCATCCAACCTGCGTCCCGTCAGAAGCAGTAGCTGCGGTGGCATAATGGGTGGGCAGTGAACCATCGTCTTGCACACAAGCGACAGCTGTGGCCCCGGTGACAATGGACCATGGGTCACCGCTTGGGACACTACACTGCGCGAGCAGCGAAATCGCCCCCCTCCAGCCACCGCTTGCAGCATCCCCAGGCTTAAGATGACAGAGTGGCAGTTACTGAGGCACATGTGTTGTAGCTGCATTCGCGTTCATAATTCGTTGGTCGGATGTCCATAACCTGGGGACTACCTGTAGTTAGTAAACTTGTGAAATTTGCAGATGACATTAAAATTGGAGGGATTGCAGATGCTGAGGAGGCATCAAAAAGATTGGACAAGCTTCAGAACTGGGTGAACACCTGGAAAATACAGTTTAATGTAGAAAAGTGCAAATGTGAAACACATGTCACAAATAAATATCAATTATAAATACAAGATGGGAAGCAACCTCTGAAAAGGATGTAGGGGTTTATGTTGACACAACATTTTCATCATCCGAGCAATGTATAGAAATGATTACAAAGAAAAAGAAAATGTTACGTTATATCATAAAAAACTGTTGATTTTAAGTTAAGGGATGTTATGCTCAAACTATATAATGTACTAGTAAAACTGCTTCAGGGGAATTGTGAACAGTTCTGGTCACCACAGTACAAGAAAGCCATAGCAGCACTTGATCTGTGCAGGAGAAGAGCAACCAAGTGCATCAAAAGACTTAAGGACATGGCCTACTGTGACAGACTTACACAATTAAACCTGTTTAGTCTCAGGCAAAGGAGACTGCATGGGGACCTAATCCAGGTCTTTAAAATCCTCAAAGTCGTTGACAAAGTAGATCCAGCAACATTCTTTCAACTTACCTAAATTATTGAGATCCTAAGTTATCAATGGAATGGAATTATATTACTTATTGCTTTATGATTTTCCAGCCCACTTTGATTTTAATACAACACGTGTTGCACCTAAAGTACCATGACCTGAACTTCTTTCACTCCAACATCATCTCAAGAAAAGATTGTAGAGCACTGGTCAACATCCATCCATCCAACCATTTTCCAACCCGCTGAATCTGAACACAGCGTCACGGGGGTCTTCTGGAGCCAATCCCAGCTAACACAGGGCACAAGGCAGGAAACAATCCTGGGCAGGGTGCCAACCCACCCGCAGGACACACACAAACACACCCACACATCAAGCACACACTAGGGCCAATTTAGAATCGCCAATCCACCTAACCTGCATGTCTTTGGACTGTGGGAGGAAACCAGAGCACCCGGAGGAAACCCACGCAGACACGGGAAGAACATGCAAACTTCACGCAGGGAAGACCCGGGAAGCAAACCAGGTCTCCTAACTGCGAGGCAGCAGCGCTACCACTGCGCCACCGTGCCGCCCACTGGTCAACATGATGGCAGTAATAGAGAAGAAATGTAAAAGTAAACCCAAAAAGTACTTGATAGCACCAGAGGTGAGTTAGCTGAAGAGCAACCGCTAATTAAGTGTCACAATTCTTCTTCAATTGAGTTTATTTACGGACTCACTTAAGAACTATTCAAGCTAACTAGTTTTACTATAAGAGTTTAGGGTCAAAGGTTCCCTCTGTCTAACTTTTCATAAGTAGAACATGAGTTTCAGTGGAAAACTGATGAGATATATAAAGATTTTTGCAAAGCCATAGCAATAATGATCTATGGAAATGGCAGTCTGAATTGTAGCAGACCAGCCCGACCCAGACAGACACACAGACTCACAAGTCCAAAATACACACGTTTATTAATTCTTTTTCTTCTGCACAGCACACAGTGCACAAATTACCCACAAGGCCCAGTCCCTTTACTTCTCTTCTTATTCTTCTGCCGCCTCCACTCTTCTCCTTACAAGCTCCATCCTCGTCCACTGGACTCCGACCCGTCTACTGGAATGAGACGCCCTCCTTTATACTGTACCTGGAAGTGCTCCAGGTGCCTCACGATTAACTTCCGGCAGCACTTCAGGGTGTGGGGGAAGTTCTGCAGATCTTACTTCTGGAGTTGTCCAAGTGTCTCCTGTCGGTGGCCACGGACCCCAACAAGTTTGAGCTTCAAAGCCTGAAGCCTGTGGCCCCGATGCAACCTGGGGGTGGGGGGGCTGCTCTCTCATGTCCCGGAGAATAAATTGCCCTTCTCTTGGTCCCCTGCTCTTCCAGGCCTCCTGGCAGGGCACGATCAACGGCCATCCATCACAGTATGTATTTTTACAATGGTACTGAGAACATTTTTTTCTGATTCAACTTCAAATATAAAATTTTTGATGAGTTCAGATACATTTTGTAACTGATGGAATCAAAAGTATCGCAGGTATAAACTTAATAAAAAAGGATGACACAAGAAAATGAAAACACAAGTCTTCAGACAATAAAGGCCATGGAACACTGCAAACTTCTATCGTAGTTCCAAGACTACTGGGTGAAGCAGCCCCAAGAACTGCTCACCCAGTATAGCTGGTGAAAATGTCAGCAATTGGACAAACAAGCAGATAAATACTTTTCCAGTAAAATAGAAGCATTACAATTAAAGTATGTATGTACCAGACAGACCAAATTAATGATTTCTACATGGTTAAAGCAACACAGGCATCTCCAATGCAACTTTTCACGATGACCAAAAAAAAAAAAAAAGAAGTGCACAGCAATCAATACAAAAAAGTGGAGAGGAAAAGAAAACAAAGAAAAATAAATGTACACAAACCAAACATATGCCCATCTATAAATACTGGAGACAGCTCTACAGACGTTTTAACTTTCTTCACTTATAACTCTAGATGAGAAAGTCAATGTCCATTGTTTTAATTAGAAATGCATAACTCCCCACAGTGACCCAATACGCTATAGCCAAAAAAAGAAGCAGAAAAATTTAACTCAACATAGGGAAAGTGCCCAGTTACTCCCCCCAATTCACTGTTGAGCCTCCATGCACTGAAAACCACGTCTGTTTAGCTGGCATGGCTGTAGAGTTGTCATGCTGCTGCACACACTGACATTGCCCGGTCTGCGTCAAACACCCCTTTCCTCGTTTCTCAGTTCATGTACTTGTCCAGCTTGTCCACGCTGCTTTGGATTTACTTTCAGTACATGAAAGGAAACTTGCTTCTCTGTACTGCCCATCCAGTTCACAACTCCCTCAGATATCACATTACTTCCTCCACTCTTGTCCACCTAAAATTCCTAAAATTAAGCTTTAACATAATCACAGAAAGCATAGTCATCAAGACTAATTAATCAAATATTAAACACTCTAAAACAGGCTGAAAGCAATAATCATAATCACTATCAATACATTTAAAACAACAAATCAAATGATTCATTTAACCCATTTAACCAACTGCTGAGAAATATGTGTCTTGTTCAAAATGCCAGAATGGAGCACAGAAACTCTTACCTTACTCCCTTGAATTTTCAAGAATCCAGTTGATCAATCTACTTCTGCAATCTTTCCAGCTACAGCTAAGGGCTTTGAGACACAATGAAAGAAAATCAAACAAAAAACTGGAACGGACACTCTATGATAGGTCAGGCAATCTATGAGAATGCAGGAGCATGGATAATAAAGTCCCAGAGTTGTCACACAGCCAGCTTCCACTGAACAGTCATATCATGGGTGAACTGCACTGGGCCAAGTGTATCACAGATTAACATCATCTTTAAATGTGGGGAAATGCTCTTTGTTACTTTAGTCATGCTAGTAACACAAGTGTGAATAAGGTAAGAATATATTCAGCACAAAAAAAGACCACAATTCAAACTGACAAGCAAGAAATTTCAGAAAATGCACTCATCACACAATTCAAAAATGGTCAGGAGAGATGACCTCAGTTACTTCAAATATTCTGAATTGCAAACACACCAAGATATACCACAAGATATACTGTATGCTTATTGCTGCCTTTGATTTACATACTGTACCTGAAGTGTTGCACAAATGTCCCTCCTTCTTATTATTAAAGCAGGCTGTGAAACTTTCACATGTAAATATGTCATTCAATTGGAGGACATTGGGATGTAAAGGATGTACTGTATATGCTACCATGATATGAAAACCGGGTTTGCGTTCAACATCAACAATAGTACCCTTTGTATATAAATATTCTCACAAATTTCTCTGTTTGCATCTCCCTGGAATCTTTAAATTTATCATCTTTAGAAAACAAGCTTTGTGAAAAAGCTTATTACCCTCTTTCATTTGGCATGACAAATCAGACATTCATATCAGCTCAAAGTACAAGTTTATAGGTGGGAGAACTATTGAAATGGGAACCTCATTATGCATACAGCACCAGCTAATAAGGAATTGTTAACCACAGTGATACTCTTGCTCGTACATCCCGGACTGTTAGTCACCTGGGGCCACATGTATAAATGGTGTGTATGCACAAAAATGTTGTGTATGCCCATTTCCATGCTCACATCGCGAAGTATAAAAACTAAACTTGCCATAAAGCCACACACATTCTCACGCCTGTTCAAACCATTGCATACGCAAGTTTTCGGCTCGGTTTTGCAAACTGGCAGCACCCAACGTCCTGTGCTACTGTTCCTCTGTGGTTTCCCTTTATTTTTTAGATGCTTGGCTTGGCAGAGTGAATCTTAGATGTAGTTCAGTGTCATCGAGCACCAAGGATCTGTGGAGAATAGCTTCCAGACCAAAGAAGGTTTCTGAGGTTTTTTGCTCCTCAGAGTGAGGTCAGCTTCTCAACCCAAGGAGGTGGCTCATTAGCTTTCAGCTCCTTAAAAAGCTTAATCAGCTTTCAGCTCCTTCCTAAGAGAAAAGATTGTCAGCCTTTAGCTCCCCAAAGAGAATGAAGTGATGAATGCACCTAGTTTTGAAAGAAGGTGTAACTTCTGGCGATTTGATCAATGTCACGTCACGTTACAGATCCAGTGCCTGCCTATAGGTGTGTTATTTTATTCATCACATTCAGCCAGAGTTCAGTCATAGTTATATGCCTAAAAAAATGTCCATTTGGGTGCCTTTTTGTCTAAAGGAGTCGCTGTAGATACATAACCTGATCTGATTTACAGATGAAGAACTGAACTAAGCAAAGTGTTGGTAGAGCAGCAGTCCAAGCATTAATTTTAGTGTTCACTCAGGAATTCAAGTCTAGGGGGCATAGTTGCAAAAGGATTTCTGTATTCCTGCTAAATCTGCTGTCTTAACAGGTATTATGTGACACTAAAACCCTAGCAAAATATACACTGCCCACGTTATAACATTGATGTCATCTCATCAGCATTATATGGTGATATCTGCAACCACCATCTTCAATTTAAGCTTGAACACAGCCATATTTTTTTCTAACATTATTTTTTGGTTTCCATTTCATAAATGAGGCCATACTGTTTATGACAAAGGAACCCATATTCAGCTATGTGAGCAGCACCGATATTCATGATGTCACTGTGGGGTATTTAAGATTAAGATGCGGGGTTTTGATGTTCTAGTTTGACATAAACTCTTAAAAACAAAAATTTGTTTGAAAAAGTTTGTTAGTTTTGAATTATCAGCTTTGTTTGCTGAATTTGACTTTGATTTAACTTTAAGTTCTGAGAATTTGGATTTATTACTTCTACGTATTATTGACGTTAGCTTTTACAATGATTCTGTCTGTTCCATATTACACCTCCTGTTCTTGTACTTTTATTGTCTTCCCCTACTTTTGTGCTCTTGCACAACTCCAAACAAAAGTAAAATAATATCAGGCATATATTTCTATTTTTTGGAATTGGGGTTACTTAATCAGAAAGTAATAGTAACCTTTGTGTGTCTGATAAATCTGTAGCTTTTATAAGGTCCTCTTTCTCCAAATTTAAAAAGTAAATTGCTGTTTGTGGGCCATCTGGGTGACATCTCACACACACATACGTGGAGGCATAGACAGGCAATGAAGCAAAGAATGGCACGGCATTTAAAACAATTGTTTTGTCTTGGTAGAGTAATATATTACTCTACTTTCCCCTTTTATATCATTAATATGTAGCCTTTGTCAGAATGCCTCAAATATCCCAGAACTACCACTGTTTATAAGGTATTGTACCATATAACTTCTCCCTACCTTCCCTTCTATATTTAACCTCAGGCAATTAGGTGTAGTAAAAGACAAGCAGGAGTTAAGTTACAATTTAAACAATGTATTATTGATAATATTCATAAATAATAACAATATGCAAAGTACATTTGAATATTGGCACCCATACAACCTGATAAATGGTGATGTGTAGTTCAGGCTGCACACAGATTTGTTAGTTTATTAAAATGTCCTTAGTTAAGGCATCATTTGTGGTCAGCTTTCTTCAGCACTGGCCACATGCCTGTCTCAATATGGCTGCCGAGCTGTGCTCTTCATTGTGTTGTCCTCTTCAGTTCATGGTGTGAGAAGGTCTTTCATCAGTTTGTTAAGAGAGAGAGAGAGTGAGGTAAAGCAAGCAAATTTATAGATTTTCTGTCCAACCCCTACAGCCAATAGGGCATCATAGTACTTAAAGTCTTCTGTTACAAGCCAATTCCAAACAGCCATACTTCAGACGAATGGGGCAGAGAACATCTTCACACCTACCCCAGTGAAGCTTGGCAGTTAGGCAGTCTGGCTTTCCTGTGGGGTTGACTGAGAGACTTCAGCAGAGAAATGTTGGTCAGACTTGTTTGAGGCACTTCCCCCAACCCTGTCGTAAAATTATAAAGAGACTCATTCCTAAAAGGGGAGAAGGGGTTCTTTAACCATCAAACCATTGCTGTTACTATCAATAATGTAACACTAATATTACATTGCTTTGTCTAAGTTAGAAATAAAGACATACCAAATATTTATCAACTTGTATGCAAAATTTCACATCACAACAATACATGCAGTGAATCATTTATAAAGCAAGACAGTAAGTTTACTCACATTAATGACTAAGAGACCAGAAATCTTGCAAAAGCGTTCAATAGCCTAATCACAATTACAATTTATTTTTGTATAGCACTCTTCAGGAAGTTTCGCCACAGAGTGCTGTGAACAATTCTCAGTTAAAATACCAGTATAGATTATACTAATTACTAAATAGAGAACTGGTATACATGTAAATACAGATTAGTTAAAGCACACAGAGGACAAACTGATTAAACATAAATAGGAAACCAATAATATCTGTCCATTAGTTTATTCATGAACTATGGCCAATTAACAACTGATGGGACTGAAATTGTAAAAGAAAAAGTCAAAGGCAGTGTCAGACACAGTCACAGCCAGATTATAGTGAATATGTCTTAAGGTTGCGCTTTGAACAAGAAATGAAAAGGGAAAATATAATTCATAATATTGTGCCCTCTAAATTTGAAAAACTGAGAAAAAGAAATCCAGATTTGTTTTGCTTTGTTTGCTGTCTTATGTGTTTATATTTAAAAGCATATATCCATCATCTATATCCTTGTGTATTGTATTATTTTGTGTGCTTAAGGGAGCATGTTTAGATTTTTTTTTATGAAAAATAGTTAACTGGCTGAGTAACATGCAATACATTGCCACTGCTCAGCACCATGATACACAAGAATGAATTAAAATCCATAACTAACCAAAGCCATACAGAGGCAGCCACTCAAAATAAGTAAGGAATACAGCATTGGTGGCATAGCATCTGATTGTATCTGTTCAGAAATTTTCAGTAATGTGACTACACTAGCTTGAAAAACCACCATGCTACCGGTAAAGACTTATGACGAGGCTCAATGACTATCTTTTTTTAAATGACAATATTTAAGTGGAACACTGTTTATACTTTTATTGGTTTTAAACTGTTATTAATATGTAACATTTAAACTTGATGTGCATTTTTCAGGCTTGCATCCTTACACAGAATATTTAAGTACATTTTTTTGTAGAACATAAAAACAGTCATAATAATATATTTTATTTAATTGTTCCTTTCAAGCCATTCAAGGGTCAATTATAATATAAAACCATAAAATACAAAACTGTAGATAGTAACAATACTGTAGATAAATTTACTGTAAAAATGTACTCAACCAAATTCCATCCTCCTCATAAATATATGCATGAGATTTTAACCCAGTGACTTACAGCAAAGTGGTTAATAGTGTTAACACGCTTGATTTGATATACTGTAATAATGCTTATGTTCTGTGCTTCACAAAATGTCATGTACAATGTTTTGTACTTACTATGCAGTAGTAAGAACAACTCTTATCATGCTTCAAAGACTTGTGCTCTCTTTTGGGGAACTGGCAAATCAGTGACACAACAGACATATTGGAAATTGTAAAGGACACTGGGTCAGTGCTGCTGCATTTAAAACTCAAGCACAATCATTGTCTGTGAGAAATTTGGATCTTCTCCGTGTGCACATTGGGTTTTCCTTCCACTTCCACAAAGCATATGTAGTAAATTAAAAGGATTGTTGGCTCCCTCCGTCTGCACAACATTATTGTGAATTTGTTTGCTTTTCACTTATTATGTCTATTGTGGTTTCAATGAAAGTCAAAGTGTGTAGCTGACTAAGGCATGCTGGAGTGGAGCTAGTCTTCTGCTCGATGCCTTTTGCCTTGTGCAAACTTGTGCAGAACTGAAATGGCTTCAAAAAACTAATGGGCAGGTTATAACATATATACTAGTTGAAAATATTTGTAATTGTTACAAAAGATAGATAGATAGATAGATAGATAGATAGATAGATAGATAGATAGATAGATAGATAGATAGATAGATAGATAGATAGATAGAAGATAGATAGATAGATAGATAGAAAGATACTTTATTAATCCCAATGGGAAATTCACATTCTTCAGCAGCAGCATACTGATACAATAAATAATATTAAATTAAAGAATGATAATAATACAGGTGAAAAAAACAGACAATAACTATGTATAATGTTAAATATTAACGTTTACCCCCCCTGGTGGAATTAAAGAGTCGCATAGTTTGGGGGAGGAACGATCTCCTCAATCTGTCTGTGGAGCAGGACAGTGACAGCAGTCTGTCACTGAAGCTGCTCTTCTGTCTGGAGATGACATTATTTAGTGGATGCAGTGGATTCTCCATAATTGATAGGAGCCTGCTGAGCGCCCTTCGCTCTGCCACAGATGTTAAACTGTCCAGCTCCATGCCAAACAATAGAGCCTGCCTTCCTCACCAGTTTGTCCAGGCGTGAGGCGTCTTTCCTCTTAATGCTGCCTCCCCAGCACACCACTGCGTAGAAGAGGGCGCTCGCCACAACTGTTTGATAGAACATCTGCAGCATCTTATTGCAGATGTTGAAGGAAGCCAGCCTTCTAAGGAAGTATAACCGGCTTTGTCCTTTCTTGCACAGTGCATCAGTATTGGCAGTCCAGTCTAATTTATCATCTAGCTGCACTCCCAGATATTTTTAGGTCTGCACCATCTGCACACAGTCACCTTTGATGATCACTGGGTCTATGAGGGGTCTGGGCCTCCTAAAATCCACCACCAGCTCCTTGGTTTTGCTGGTGTTTCAGGTGTAGGTGGTTTGAGTCGGACCATTTAACAAAGTCATTGAATTAGGTCCCTATACTCCTCTTCCAGCCCATTCCTGATACAGCCCACGATAGCAGTGTCATCTGCGAACTTTTTGCACGTGGCAGGACCCGAGTTGTATTGGAAGTCCGATTGTATATAGGCTGAACAGGACCGGGAGAAAGTACAGTCCCTTGTGGCGCTCCTGTGTTGCTGACCACAATGTCAGACGTGCAGTTCCCAAGACGCACATACTGAGGTCTGTCTTTAAGATAGTCCACGATCCATGCCACTAGGTATGAATCTAATCCCATCTCTGTCAGCTTGTCCCCTAAGGAGCAGAGGTTGGATTGTGTTGAAGGCGCTAGAGAAGTCTAGAAACATAATTCTTACAGCACCACTGCCTCTGTCCAAGTGAGAGAGGGATCGGTGTAGCATATAGATGATGGCATCTTCCGCTCCCACCTTCTCCTGATATGCAAACTGCAGAAGGTCAAGGGCGTGTTGAACCTGTGGCCTAAGGTGGTGAAGCAGCAGCCTCTCCATGGTCTTCATCACATGTGATGTCAGAGCAACAGGCCGAAAGTCATTCAGCTCACTAGGACGTGATACCTTTGGGACTGGGGTGATACAAGATGTTTTCCAAAGCCTCGGGACTCTCCCCTGTTCCAGGCTCAGGTTGAAGATGCGCTGTAGAGGACCCCCCAGCTCCGATGCACAGACCTTCAGCAGTCGTGGCGATACTCCATCTGGACCCGCTGCTTTGCTGGCACGAAGTCTCCTCAGCTCTCTGCTCACTTGCGCTGTTGTAATTATGGGTGGGGATGTCTTTCCTATGCTGGTATCAGCAGAAGGGATGTGTGGAGGGTGCAGTACTCCGAGGTGAGAGTGAGAGAGATAATGAAAGTACTAAAATTCTGAACGTCTCAAAAAAATGATAGTAAAGATCGCATTAGCACAAACAAATGGAAATGATAACTCGGTGAAATAATGGAACAGCGAAAAGAGATCGAATATATTGTTCAAATTTAAACTTATGTCGGAGATTTGTAGACCTTCTAATTCATGTTGCCATCAGGGAAAAAGTAGTGTTTCTTCCCAATGAAGAGGCGTATCCGCGAGAATTAAAAGATTTCTTGTTTGGTCAAAGTGAAATCCACATATGTGAGTGGCAGAGATGTGAAATGGCTAATGCGTATCGCAGGCCAGGTGGTTTGGCAAGCAAAGTGAACAGGGGGCGAAGCCCCCTAGTAATAATAATAATAATAATAATCTGGGCTTTGATCGCATTACTAAAGGCTGATTTTATTCAAAGTATAAGCAGCTTTTAAATGTGATAAGACTCCTCAGATATCATCCTCTTTTGTTCACGACCACCTGTTTCATTAGTTACACTTCTCACATTCTCTCCTGGCATACTATAAAAGTTCTCCATAGTCTGGCTCTCAGTATTCTCTCACTGTATATTGATTGGGTGGTGAGATTGCCTTCTTTGCATACTTTGGGAAGATACAATAAGCAGGAGTTGAAATAAATGTTTAATGCTAATAATTATACTATATACTTGGCCAATAACTTTAACTCTGGGACCTAAATTTCATTATGGGGAGGCATGGTAAAAGTGTGATTATACTATCACTATCACTATAAATTATCTATTAGGTTGACGGGTTAAATAGAGAACTGCTTAAGCTTTACTTTTAGTGCTCAAAAATGTAATCTTGTGTGCCATGGATCTGATCATTTTAGAGAAATGTGAAATACCAAAAAATAAAATACAGAATTGTATTTTTAACTTTCGTTTATAGGTTTGAAGGTGGGTTTGTGGAATGAGATTCTGAAAGCCTTTTTTGGCACACATGAGTTTATAATTTATATTGCCTGATACTAATTCTTGCCCTTCCCTTTAAAACATATTGGCAAGAAAAAAGGCACAATTTTGGTCTTTAAAACTATTCAATGTACTGCCAGTGTGTAAAGTCTGAAGTCACACTATAGATATACCAATTTTTGCCCATACTTATTTTAATATATATGGCTAACTTCCTTTCTTTCAAGTTGTGCCTTTCTACAAACACCATCCCAAAACACTTTACTCGTATGGATACATGAAGTAGCACACCTGTGTTCATATATCGTTTTACAGATGGCACACACATTGCTTAGGGTCAGGCAGTGGAACAGAGGCAGTAATTGAACCAGAAACCTTGTGAATTAGAGTCACAAAGCATGACTAAATAAACATGCTGTTTAGAGTTGGATTAGGTGGCTTTGAAAATAGATAGAAGGAAGACATAAAAAAAGGTGAAAAGATAAAGATACTGTGCGTTAGTCATGACATATTTATTTTATATGGTGCTATATTTGGTAAATGTCATCTGAGAGCAACTCGGAAAATAAGCAAAGGCTTGGTTTTCATAAAGACAGGACAATATGACTAACTGATACTTGGAAATCTATTAGTATTAGGACCAGGTTTGCTCTTCTTACTGAAGATTGCTTTATAAATGAGACTGGGTTTCTAGAATGCCAGTCTGATTTTATATTTTGGATGAGACATATAACATCATGCATTTCATGTTTTATTTAATTGAACCTCTCCAGCCTCTTGGCAAACTCTGACCAGCAGGCAGTCCTATAATGAATAATGTGTATTTTGTGCCACATAAATGACAATATGGAATACAATGTATTAAAAAATACTGCACTTATATTTTGTAGCATTTTATGGCTTTAAGAATGTTTTTCATTTTATGAACAGGCATATGTACTGTATTCATTTACTAGTTCAAGCAGCAATAAGAATTTTCATTTTAAATAAGGGCTCAGGGTCATGAAATGTTAGCCATTCTGGCTATGTGGTGTCCTATATTATCACACTACAGCATAATTAACATATCTTGAGGTTAACTACTTGAACAGTATGATATATGAAAATAAATACCATTACATGAACACAATTTTTATCCATGAGTATGAATAATAGCTTGCTTCTGTACTCATAAGCCATTGGTTTCAATCTCATTACTTATGACTTTTGCAGAAATTCTCATTTACTGCGTGAAAGCAAATACCATAAAAAATTGAGAAAAATGTTGGTAAAGATATGCAGTAGTTTTATAATGGCTGATGTATTTAAATGGGTTTCTGAAATATAAGACTATGTCTCCAAATAGGTATTACAGTTTATAATGTTCTACTACCATTAATACTACAAATTCGTACCTGAATATAAGATACAGCATATATTAAATAAGAGAAATGTAAAATGACATGTTTTATAAGTCCTGAAATAAAGCAGTATTGTAGCTACTGAACATTATTTTAGCTTTGAAAAACAAAAAGCCTTTTCTATTTTTCACAATAGTTCTATCACACCTGGAAAACAACCTTACCTGTAATGCCAGAAGCAAATAAGCCAGACAGTATCGTTTCTATATTAGTCTTTTATTCCAGGTGATTGCTCACATTGTTATTATGGAAATACATTGGTTCTTAGATAAGATTCTTCTTTGAAGCTGTGAAGTAATAGTAAAAATATATGACAGTAATGGGGGATGAAAATTTTTCAACTCTCAATTTCTAAGCAGAGCTGATGTATAAATTATTTTTCTAGAATCCATCCAAAGCAATTTCTGAAAGAAATGTAGTATGTCTGTTCAGAAAAGAGATTGAAGCTGAGGAAATATTGTCATTCAATAAACCATCGCAATATTGCTTCCCTGTCCTTTGCATCTCTCGTTTTATTTCAAAAGGAACGCAGCTTTCACGCCACACTAAAAATCTCAATTTCTGCTGCAAGCACTTCACGCGCGATTCAGTGGAAAGGGTAACTAATCAGACCATTGAGAATAGCTTTATATTGCTAGTTCCCCTCTTAATGTATGTACGACTTCACAAGAGCGATACAATGTATCTCTGCAGTAGGGGCTTGTTTGTCAAAAATAAATTGCTACTTTTTAATTTTAATCATTGTATTCAAGGTGTTGAGGAGGTTTATGCAAGAACAATTTCCAAGAGGAGATGATCTTATCCTTAAACTAGTAGGGAAAACGCTTATTACATGCCTTTAAATGTTAATCCCTAAAATCTTTTACTTGAGCCTGTTGGATCTGTACCTGAGTTGTACTCAAGAAAAATATAGTATATTGCCCATGCACAAACTTTTATTTTTATTATTAAAATGAATACCATCTCTTTTGACCTTCATCAGCAACAAAACTAAAGGGTATATGGTAAACTACCATATATTAAAATTATACAGCTGAGGTACAATGCTCCAGTTACATCTTGTTAGTTATGTCACCAGTTGCCAAAATATGCATACAGCACCTATCGACCCAGAGCATTGCATTATAGACTATACCTTGTGCTAAAGTTGTTAAGACAGGTGAGGGTCACTTTTTACAGCATATTTCTCACCATTAAAGCACACACACTGAGCATCCTGATATTATTTCCGTATCTCTAAACCTATGGTGGTTTGATCCATCTAGAATCCATCTGGATTAATCTGCTCCAGAGTGTGTTGTCACAAGCTTATCTTGATGTAATTGAAAAACTATCTAACTACTGTAGACTAAATAATTATTCACGTTTGCCCAAATGGTGGGGTAGGACATGCTCCTTTAGCCTGTATTCAATCAATTACTGAAAGAAAAGGGCAACAAAGATTCAAACTCCAACTACAGTGCATCCGGAAAGTATGCACAGCGCATCACTCTTTCCCACATTTTGTTATGTTACAGCCTTATTCCAAAATGGATTAAATTCATTTTTTTCCTCAGAATGCTACACACAACACCCCATAATGACAACGTGAAAAAAAAACAATAGATTTTTCCAAATTTATTAAAAATAAAAAAATTGAGAAAGCACATGTACATAAGTATTCACAGCCTTTGCCATGAAGCTCAAAATTGAGCTCAGGTGCATCCTGTTTTCCCCTGATCATCCTTGAGATGTTTCTGCAGCTTGATTGGAGTCCACCTGTGGTAAATTCAGTTGACTGGACATGATTTGGAAAGGCAAACACCTGTCTGTATAAGGTCCCACAGTTGACAGTTCATGTCAGAGCAGAAACCAAGCATGAAGTCAAAGGAATTGTTTGTAGACCTCCAAGACAGGATTGTCTCAAGGCACGAATCTGGGGAAGGTTACAGAAAAATTTCTGCTGCTTTGAAGGTCCCAATGAGCACAGCCTCCATCATCCGTAAGCAGAAGAAGTTCGAAACCACCAGGGCTCTTCCTAGAGCTGGCCGGCCATCTAAACTGAGCGATCGGGGGGGAGAAGGGCCTTAGTCAGGGAGGTGACCAAGAACCCGATGGGTCACTCTGTCAGAGCTCCAGAGGTCCTCTGTGGAGAGAGGAGAATCTTCCAGAAGGACAACCATCTCTGCAGCAATCCACTAATCAAGCCTGTATTGTAGAGTGGCCAGACGGAAGCCACTCCTTAGTAAAAGGCACATTGCAGCCTGCCTGGAGTTTGCCCAAAAGGCACCTGAAGGACTCTCAGACCATGAGAAAGAAAATTCCTCTGGTCTGATGAGACAAAGATTGAACTCTTTGGTGTGAATGCCAGGCGTCATGTTTGGAGGAAACCAGGCACCGCTCATCACCAGGGCCAATACCATCCCTACAGTGAAGCATGGTGGTGGGCAGCATCATGCTGTGGGGATGTTTTTCAGCGGCAGGAACTGGGAGACTAGTCAAGATAAAGGGAAAGATGACTGCAGCAATGTACAGAGACATCCTGGATGAAAACCTGCTCCAGAGCGCTCTTGACCTCAGACTGGGGCGACAGGTTCAACTTTCACAGGTACAACAACCCTAAGCACACAGCCAAGATATCAAAGGAGTGGCTTCAGGACAACTCTGTGAATGTCCTTGAGTGGCCCAGCCAGAGCCCAGACTCTCTGGAGAGATCTTAAAATGGCTGTGCACCGATGCTTCCCATCCAACCTGATGGAGCTTGAGAGGTGCTGCAAAGAGGAAAGGGTGAAACTGGCCAAGGATAGGTGTGCCAAGCTTGCGGCATCATATTCAAAAAGACTTGAGGCTGTAATTGCTGCCAAAGGGTGCATCAACAAAGTATTGAGCAAAGGCTGTGAATACTTATGTACATGTGATTTCTCAGTTTTTTTTATTTTTAATAAATTTGCAAAAATATCAAGTAAATATTTTTCACGTTATCATTATGGGGTGTTTGTGTGTAGAATTCTGAGGAAAAAAATGAATTTAATCCATTTTGGAAATAAGGCTGTAACATAACAAAATGTGGAAAAAGTGATGCGCTGTGAATACTTTCCGGATGCACTGTATAATGTTAGTTCCAAACTAGGCATCAAACCACTATCTTTATACTTTATTCTTTACACCATTAGATGGTAGGGTGAGGAACTATAAGAGAAAACATTCTGTAATTATGACATACTGTACCTAAGCCCTACACAATGAACCAGATATTTGCAAAAAATTTCTAATATGTTAAACTATCTTGGCACCTTTAGATAGTATTTAAGAGAGAGGTGTGTTTAAAGACCCTATTATTTATTTATTCTCTGAGTGGTATAAAATGAAGTGCCCCTTGGCTATGTTATGAAAATGAACCTAATTTATTTATTAACTTTGCTTCGTCATCATAGATAGTCTTGTCGCAGTGCACTGAGCAGGCTCCACCAGGCTTAATGTAATAAAGGACATCCATCTTGAATTCATTGGTTAACAGTGACCAACTACTTTTCATTTACACTGAATCTACCACAATTTACTAAAAAGCAGGCATGTTACTGATGAGGAATTTGCTGAGAATGAAGCCACTCTCTGAGCACTTTCTCACTCTGCCTTACTACACTCACCCCATCCTTAAGCAAATTACAGGTCATGGCACTCTTTTTTTCTGCTCTGGAATTGGCTCTAGTTGATGGCCTCCCTTCCATTGCTCATCCACCCTAACCCAGTAGCAGGACACAAGCTTGGGGCCTAGGGTTAACAGAACTCTCATCTCAGCCAGCATAGCTAAGAGACAGGATGAATATGTTTAACATATCTGAGAGCATGTGGACTAATACAATACATGCAAGAAAGAACATTTAAATGATAAATGCTCACTTACAAAGAATAGAAAAGGACTGGCAATGTCCACTATGCATTCAGTAATACCGGGCAAACTAGCTGTCTCTCTCTACCGTAGGAGCGCAAGTCACCAGAAATCTTAAACCAGATAACTTGGCAACTCTATAACAAATTATAACAGTTTCAGCTCGGCTCATTTTTAAAAACTAAAGTGCTTATGCCCTTTTGATAGTCACATTCTACAACAGTGTAAAAAATGGATATGCAAAAACTAGACAAAAAAAACTTTAAATGGGAGTTGTTTGACTGTTATTTAGCAAAACAAAATCAGCCAATGGAGTAAACAAAATGTACTTGACAAGATTTCTTAAAGTAGGCTAAATAATTGCAAATACACATTTTTTTGATAAGTCAATAAGTCTTACAATAAGGGAAACAAGATTTAATGTCATGATATAAATACTTTACAATTGCTTATATTTTATTTTTTGCAGTGAATTACTGACTGATCCAAGACCAGGCCCAATTTAAAACAGAAAACCCTCTTTTTGACAGTGCCTCATTTTAGCCTCTGTTTACTCTGGCAGAAATGGTTATTTTCTCATACTTTGTACTGCTATTATGAAATTTTATGTAATGTACTACTTAGAATACAAAGCACAAAACTGAACACAGTATCTCAGATGTTTAAACTTAACTTTTCTAGTTCTGGTATTACACACTGTGTTGATGCTGCAAAGCCCAGACATTTTTACTCTTTTCTGTATAAAGTTTGGTTGTAGTCTCCCAGGCCATATTATCTTGTAGTAACTAGTAACCTAGTCAGACGAGGTGTTTTGTCAATGAGAGCGTCTCAGGATGATCCAGTTCTCCTTTATACTCTTTATTATGGAGAACATAACTGAATGTTCAGAATTCTGCTGCTCGTCTACTTACACACACTAAAAAATCTGCTCACATCACTCCTGTCCTTTATGATTTGCATTGGTTACCAGTCTTTTCAATAATCAAATATCTTCTCACCTTTAAAGCCCTTCATGGTTTAGCCCCTCATTATCTGTCTGAGCTACTGCTTCCTTACACTCCTGCTTGTGCATTAAGATCATCGGACGCTGAGTTACTCATTGTACCTAAATACAGATTAGTAACTACGGGTGGCAGAGCTTTCAGTGTGATAGCCCCTAAAATTTATAATGCTCTTTGTCTCAGACTTCGCAAGGAAAAATCTATTGTTCATTGCAAAATCCTGTTAAAAACACATTTCTTCAATGTGTATTATTCATTTTCTTATACTGTATGTAACTTTTATTGTCTTATTAATGTGTTTATTGAATTCTAAAGTGTTGTTGAGTGTATGAAAGGTGCTACATAAATACATTACTTCCTCTTCTTTTAACCTCACGCGATTAGCCAGAACAAAAGAATAGGCAGGAGAAAAGTTACACATATTTATTCATATATTACAGATCAAATAGGTAGTGCCATTAAACAAGGGGAAACTAAAGTGTGACAATACACACCAATACCACTAGGTACTTGTAGACGGGAAGTCTTTTCCAGGTGGTCCCTTTCTTCCTTTGCTTGGAATGCCAGAAGTGGATTGACTTTTCCTTCTCCTGTTTTCTCTCTCTGATCAGCTTTTCAATTATCCATTCATTAACCGATCTTAATAAAGCTCTTTGCCATTGTACAAGGTTCATAAAACTAAAATCTTATTCACAAAATCCACTATTTTAGTTCACACTTCTGACACCATTAATGTGAACCAACAATGCAGCATGTTTGTATAACTTAGTAACATCTTCTTAAACCATATGTGCATTATAGTATCGGGTTTGCCTTATAGATAGCAGCAAAAAACATGCATAGGCAGACTTACAATGCTTCACAAGCTTTGAAAGTTTAAACTAATTATTAAGCAAACACAGAAACATTAGCAGGGAGGTTCAGTTTTCAGTAGCCAAGTAACAAGATGTTTAAATGTAACAGATGGCTTCACCATTACAAGAAAAAAGTCCTTTTAGAAAGTTAGTTCTTTCACTTAAATGACATTATAATATATAATTATCATAATGATAGATTTACAAATACACAGCAAAATGAAACAACAGCAAAAGTACATTACTAAAGCAACATTTCAGAAAACAAATGCAATTTTGGGAGTCTTTTAATCTGTTAATTTCTCCTTTGCATATTTTCATTTCAGAGCATATTTTAATTCCCAACACACTAAGAAATCAAAATCCTCTTACCGGAACAGTTTAAAATTTCTCCTATACATTATTCATTATTTTTATACAATAGGAGAACTGGGAACTCAGAATTAAATAAATACACTATTAAGCCTGGCTGTTTTTGAAAATAAAAGTTATCATATTTCTCCTGTCTGCCAGTGGTTCTTCAAGAGTAATAAATTGATGCCCACTTCAGTAAGAAATATAAGCTCTTGAATCTGCTTAGCAGACACTATATATACAGATACACACCTGGATGGCTTAGCAATTGGCAATTTTTTTTAGTTGCTATTCTATACCAGGTATCTGCAAATACAATGCAGTTTTGAACTTATAATAATAACTTATAAACATAAAATTAACACTGACCCATGCCAACACTAAGCAATACAGCTCAATAGAAAGCAGAAACATAGTAGTTAGTACAAAAAGGCAGCAGCTGAACAAAATAAACCTCAACAGTTAAAACAGAAAACATACTACAAATCGTAATATCTGATATTAATTCTGTAAATAATACAATAATGTAATTACATCCTTCTGATGTGTGTTGCTCAGAGAATGCCCCTCAGTGTCCTGTGGCTCCCTGTGGCCCGTCACCATAAAGGGGTATGGTGTGGGCCTCCTTCTTTGAAGACCTCTGTCAGCATGTGTTGAGATGTGAAATTTTGCATACATGTTAATAAATATTTTGTATGTCTTTTTTTCTAACTTAGACGAAGCAAAATGTAATATTATGTTACATTATTGATAATAACATTAATGGTTTGATGGTTAAGAACCCCTTCCCCCCCTTTTAGGAATGATTCGCTTTGTAATTTTACGACAGCATTGAGGGAAGTGCAACAATTTTGTCCAATATTTCTCTGCTAAAGTCTCTCAGTCAACCCCCACAGAAAAGTCAGGCTGCCTAACTGCCATGCTTTACCATAACACATGGCTTGGAGGGCAGGTGTGAAGTATGGCTGTTTGGAATTGGCTTGTATCAGAAGCCTTTAAGTACCGTGATACCCTATTGGCTGTAGGGGTTGGACAGAAAACTTATAAATTTGCTTGCTTTACCTCACTCTCTCTCTCTCTCTCACCAAACTAACCTTCTCACACCATGAACTGAAAAGGACAATACAATGAAGAGCACAGCTCGGCAGCCATATTGAGACAGGCATGCGGCCTGTGCTGAAGAAAGCTGACCACAAATGATGCCTTAACTAGAGACATTTTCAAAGTCAAGGTGAACTTTATTGTTATCTCAACCAATATACAAGTATACAGATAGACGAAATTGCGAAGCTCAGGGTCCACAGTGTAACAACATGACGTGCAATAAATAAATTAAAAATAGAATTAAAATTTAAAATTTAAAAATGAAAAAATTAAAAGTTAAAACACAAACAAGACAAGACATTGTGCAAAGATTGGACAAAGAAGTAGCAGCAATATTGATGTGTAAGATATGTAATATAATAAATAATAAATAATAGATATAGATAATACAGAAATTATCATTGTATGCTAATAGTTGTTTAAGACATATACAGTATAAACAATGACAGGTCAGAATGTTTCACAGCAGAAGGATAACAAGAGTGTCAAAATCCTTAAAGCTCACGCTCGTCTTTGCAGTAAAGTGGTTCGCATGTATAAAAGTTCTGTTTTTAGCAGTGGTTGAGGCCATGTGGAAGGTCCCAGGGGGCAGTCTGGTGTTAAGGAGTCTGACAGCTTGGGGGTAAAAAACTCTCCTGCATCCTGGCAGATCTGGCTTTGATGCTGCAGTATCTTCTCTTGGATGGCAGAAGTGTGCCAGAAGTGTGAGGGGTGTAAGGGGTTCCTGCACAATGCTGCAGGCCTTGCTGGGCACTGTGTTTGTAAAATATGTCCCTGTAGTGAAGGGAGAGGCACCCCAATAATGTTCTCTGCGGTCTTCACTATCCTTTGCAGGTGCTTGCGGTCGGATATGTTGCAGTTGCCATACCAGACAGTGATGCAGCTGGTTGAACACTCTCAATGGTGCCTCTGTAGAACATGGTGAGGATGGAAGGGGGAAGACTTGCTTGCTTCAGCCGCCTCAGGAAGTGTAGTCTCTGCTGGGCTTTCTTGATTAGTGATGAGGTGTTATGTGTCCACATAAGTTCCTCAGTTATGTGCCACACCGAGGAACTTGGTACTCCTAACAGTCTCCACATCTAAACCGTTGATGCTGAGTGGGATGTGGGCAGGACGTAATTTTCTGAAGTCCACGATTATCTCTTTTGTCTTGTCGACATTGAGAGATAAATTGTTGTATTCACACCATGCAGACAGCCGTTCCACCTCATCTCTGTATGCTGTTTCATCATCCCTGCTTTTCAGTCCCAGCACTGTTGTATCATCCACAAACTTGATGATGTGGTTGGTGTTGTGCGTGGCTGTGCAGTCGTGAGTCAGCAGGGTAAAGAGCAGTGGACTAAGCACGCAGCCCTGTGGTGCTCTAGTGCTCAGTGTGATGATGCTGGAAGTGTTGCAGCCCATCCGAACTGACTGGGGCCTCTCTGTCAAGAAGTCCAGGATCCAATTGCAGAGGGTTGTGTTCAGGCCCAACCTGCTCAGTTTTACAACCAGCTTTGGTTGGATGATTGTGTTGAAGGCAGAGCTAAAGTCTATGAATAGCATCCTGACATACTGTATGTGTCTTTTTTATCCAGATGTGTCAGGGAGAGGTGAAGGGAAGAGCATATGGCATCCTCAGTTGACCTGTTTGAGCGGTATGCAAACTGAAGAGGGTCAATGGAGGCAATGAGATTAGTCTTTATGTGTGACATGACTAACCTTTCGAATAACTTCATTATGATTGGTGTGAGTGCAACTGGTTGGTAGTCATTCAGGCATGTCACTGATGACTTCTTCGGCAATGGTATGATGGTGGTCGACTTGAAGCATGCTGGGACTGACGACTGGCTCAGAGATGTGTTGAAGATGTCTGTGAGGACACCAGCCAGTTGACTGGCACATTCTTTGAGCACACGACCAGGTATGTTGTCAGGTCATGCAGCCTTGCGTGGATTGACTCTGGATAGAGTCCTCCTCACGTCAGTTATGGAGAGACAGAGAGCCTGGTCAGTGGAAGGAGGTGTTGCTTTTCTCGCAGGCTCTTTGTTCTGTTCCTCAAACCGTGCAAAGAAGTTGTTCAGCTCATCCGGAAGGGAGGCATCACCATCGCTGCTGTGTGGGTTGGGCTTGTACTTTGTAATTGTCTGAACGACCTGCCACATACAACGTGTGTCTCTGGTGCTGCTGAATTGTTTGTTAATCCTCTGCGCATATGCCCACTTAGCTCTCCTTATAGCGTGAGACAGGTTGGCTCTGGTCACCCTGAGGGCGGCCTTGTCTCCATATCTGAAGGCTGCATTTCTGATCTTGAGCAGCTTGTGCACTTCTCTTGTCATCCAGGGCTTTTGGTTGGCTCTTGTGGTAACATCCTTGGTAACAGTAACATCCTCTATGCATTTGGAGATGTAGCCAGTCACAGAGTGTGTGTACTCCCCCAGATTGATGGAGTCACCATCCATAGCAGCCTCTCTGAAAATGTCCCAGTCTGTCAATTCGAAGCAGTCTTGGAGAGCTGAAACAGCACCAACCTGCCACACTCTGATGCTTTTTTGGGCTGATTTAGTGCACTTCAGCAGGGAATAGCATGCAGTGATCATAAAAACGCTGATATGATCTGAACAGCCGAGGTGGAGGTAGGGTAGGGCCTATGTAAACATTGTCCAGGCAGCTTCCCCCTCTAGTAGCAAAGTTCACATTCTGGGAGAAAAAGATGCAACACTCTCTCATTTCCCAATGCTTGGCCCGCTGCAGCTTTATATAATCCAGCTTGTTGTCCAGACGATCGGACGTTCGCAAGCAGAATAGACGGTATCGCAGGTCCGGTTGGGTTAGTTTTTAGCCTCGTGCTAACACCGCCGCGTTTACCTTGTTTCTGCTTCCGATCACTGCGCTTGCGTTTTCGTCAGCTCAGCTTCTCAGGCTGCCGAAGTAAGCAAATTCTGTGGAGCATCTCTGTCAACTCACTGGATATTTCAGTGCAATTTCTTCGGAAATTGAGCAGGATTTGCCACTCGTAAATGTATATCTGCGTCCTACTATCACTTAAATCTACTTTTTTACTTATACTAGTTGACAAAGACGAAGAAAGATTAACACTAAACACCACAGACTCGGGAGCTTTGTAAGCCGCAGCCTGCACGGGCGCTGCCATTCACCTGTCATTTTAAGTAACTAACAATTCTGTGTGCTGTCTGAAACTACACATCACCATTTATCAAGTTGTATGGTTGCCAATATTCAAATGTACTTTGCATATTGTTATTATTTATGAATATTATCAATAATACATTGTTTAAATTGTAACTTAACTCCTGCTTGCCTTTTACTACACCTAATTGCCTGAGGTTACATGTAGAAGGGAAGGTGGGGAGAACTTATATAGTACAGTACCCTATAAACAGTGATAAGTCTGGGAGATTTGAGGTATGCTGACAAAGACTACATATTAATAATACAAAAGGGGATACAAAAGGGACCAAGACAAAACAGCATGGTTCCCACATTGTAGCATACTGCCTGTGCTTGGGTCACACGTGTGTAGTTCATGATGTTATGAAAAATTTTACTTATGTTTTAGTTTTAAGGTAGAATTATTCTTGTCACTTTTTATTTTAAAGAAAATAGTATTTGCAACTAATAATATGGTTGAAGAAATTAAGATATATAATAAATAAGATGGTAATATGATTTATTAGTTAGACATATGATATTTATTCCATATTATGAATATGATCCTCACTAATCATCAGCAGTGCATGATTGTGTTAACCATCTTGAAACAGTGTAACCTTTAATTCTTGTTTATTAAAAAATTATTTAAAAACCCAAGTTCTCCAAAAGGTGGCACTATAGTTGATGCCAGTGACCCTAGTTGAAAGTGGTTGGTAGGCTGGAACTTATTTTGGATGTCATACAAAGACTAAAGCTGATCACTGTCAACAGAAGTCCTTCTCACTGTGTGGTATCTCACCTGGTTGCATTTTAAAAACATATGAACATTTGTAATTTTTCTATACATATTAACTTTGGATCAAGAATTGTTAAGCAACCAAAATACACCTGATATGACATGGTTATAAAACCACAGAAAAGCAGGCACATTTAGCCTAATATCAATTATTAAACTTTGTGTGTGTTTTCTTTCAGTTTTGAAAACATTGAGAGTGAAATGCTGTTTTCCTTTTGATTTGCTTGAAGTAAGTACGGTTATTACCCATTTGATTCATAATTCATTGTCTATATTTTGAAGAAGAACAATCCGGTAGCACAGAAGTTACCTCTCCTGCCTCATAAATTCAGTATCCTAGGTTTGAATCCCATGGCAAATCAAAGTCCATTTGGAATCTGCATGTGCTTCCCTTGTCGGGGGGTTGTGAGAAGGGTACTCTGGTTTTTAACTCACATCCCCAAAAACATGCAGGGTAGGATAACTGACTATCCCACATTAGATGCAGTGTGTGTAAAAGGCTTTAATTTTGCATTAACAAAGCAAGTTACTTTGTTTTCCATACCACATGCTGTTACTATGATTGTAGGCCCTCAGTCTTAGGCTTCCACACATGCCTGTCCAGTGTCACAGGAATCACACAGTTCAATAGCGTAGTTCCAGCTGTAGAAATTGGTGTCCCTTCTGTTAGATGCATTGAGGTGGAGGTGGTTCACAGTGGAGAACTTCCTCCCGATGTACTTGTTAACTTCATCTTGAAATATGTGCACAAAATACATTATTGCACTTGAGCACCTTGGAGACAGCTTAAAAGGCTCTGGTGGTGGTAATTCATCACCAATCCACAAGGTGGTGGTGTATACTAACACCTCTTCTGTTCTTCCCTCTTCTGACCAGATGATTTACAGCCCACCACAAAAGTTGTTCTGTAGCCAGGTGTAAGCAGTTCCCTTATAATTGCATTAATTATTTAGCAAATAAAAGTCTGGAATTGATTCCATCTGTAGATTTTGCATTTGGAAGCTGTTGCAGTGAACTCTCGATATGAGGTCCAAAGAGTTGTCAATGCAAGTAATAACAGTCCATCATTAGGCTAAGAAAACAAAACAAACCCTTTAGAGAGACAGCAGAAACATGGAGTGGCCAAATCAACCATATGGTACAATCTTAAAGAGAAGGAACACGCTGGTGAGGTCAACAGCATCATAAGGCCTGCACAATCATGGAAATGTCCTGAATGACTGCAGAATTCTTTCCTTGATGAAGAAGAATCCCTTCACAACATTTATAGATCTATCATTGCCAAAGTCTACAACCAAGAGAAGATTTCATGAAAGTAAAGACAGAAGGTTTACCACAAGGTACAGACCACTGGTAAACTTTAAGCATTGGAAGGACAAATTAGACTTTGCCAGAAACCATTTATTAAAAACCTGTTCAGTTTGTGATCAATTTTCTTTGGACAAAGGAAACTAAGATCAATACATAGCAGAATGATGAAAAAAAGAGTAATGAGAAGAAAAAGAATGGCTCATGATCTGATGAATATCACATCATCTGTGGAAAATGGTGGAGGCAGTTTTATAGCATGATCATGCATAGCTACCAATGGAGGCCAGTCATTAATGTTTATTGATGATATGACTGCTACCATAAGTAACAGGATGAATTCTGAAGTGTACAGGGCTATACTGTCTGCTCAGATTCAGCCAAAGTCTGCAAATCTGATAGAACAACGCTTCACAGTGTAGATAGACAATGAGTCAAAACATACTGTGAAAGCAAACCAAGTGCTTTTCAGCACAAAGTAGTGGAATATTCTTCAAAGGCCAAGTCAATCAACTGACCTCAACCCAACTGGACATGCATTTCAGTTGTTGAGGGCAAAACTGATGGCAGAAACAACCAGTAATTGAAGACAGCTACAGTAAAGGCCTGGCAAAGCATCTCTGGGGTGGAAACTAATAACTTGGAGATGGCGATGTGTTCCATACTTCAGGCAGTCATTGACTGTAAAGGATTTTCAACCAAATATTGAAAACGATCATTATATTATGATTATGTTAATTTGTCCAAATACTTTGAGCCCCTTAAAACAGGGTGGCCATGTATAAAAATGTCTGTCTTATCTAAGCAGCTCATGCAATATTTTTGTCAAACCCCTTGAATTAAAGCTGAAAGTCTATACTTCAATCACATCTTGATTGCTTTGTTTCAAATCCATTTTCCTGGTGTACAGAGGAAAAATTATGAAAATCGTGTCACTGTCCAAATACTTATGGACCTTGCTGTATAACTTGAGCTTATCAGCTAAAAAATAAAAGCAAAAAAAAAATGAAACTAGGCAGATTTTGTAGAAATAAGAAAACATCGATTTGGAGCAGTACCAGTATATAGTCTGATGATGTGAAACTGGAAATTAAGCTCTGCTATGAAGTGCATAGATAATGAATGAATGTGAAAAATATGTGACTGCAACGAGGTACCATTGCAGTGCCTGTCCTGCCCTGTCATGTCTCTCTCATTTCTGCTACTGCATTCACAGCGACATTTCATCTTGTGCTCTAACTGGAAATGATTATAATTGTTATTGGCACTGCATACGAAAGATGTTACTGAAAACAAAGGCATTCTGTTACAAGAAGCTCTCTCTAAAAATAAAGGCTGAGCACTAGGGACAAAAATTAATGTAATATATATTTAAAAGAATAATCTCCCAAAGAGAAATATAGGCAAAACAGTAGTTATACTGTCAAAGAAACAACAAAAAAAGGCTCTGCTCTTTAAAAACATCAAAAATGAAAAGATTCAAAAACAGAAATACATGTAACACAGAATAAATGAAAAAGTAACATGCATAACAAATATATTTAAACATTTTAAGCATTCACCCCGGTAAGTTGCTGTGGATGAATGATGGTCAGCTCTGACTGATGGCTTATGAATGTTTTATCTTTTCTTCTATAGATTTTTCTAAATTAACTGTAAAAGCTACAAAAGGAAATTACAAAATAAAGCATAATATTCACATGAAAGCGATTTGCATTTAAACAAATTGCAGTCATTTATGTAATAAAAAATTTGCATATGTCAAAATTAATGTAATAATTACGGTACTAGTCCATAGGAGACTATGCACAAACATGTTGTCATGTGCATGTGTCTAGGGGACAGCTGAAGGGTCTAGTGACTGTAATTCTACCACCGCTCCAGGGGTTGGCGCTGTATCTTTATGTCTTTTTTCATTCTCTCTCTGCAGACCGGATGATTGATGGCTATAACACCTCTGACTGTCCACCTGGACCTGCCTATATCTGCCAAAAGGACTTTAAACCAGAAGCTTCACCATCTTTTTCAGATCTTTTCTGAAAAGACGTCTCCACACATATTTTTTTCTTTGATTTCCAATTCAGTTGTACAGAGTGACCAGTCTGGTACCCCAACTATTTCTCTTACAATGTATAATAAAGCATATAAATACATTGATGTAGATCATTTACAGTATAATTAATATTTCACAGTTTAGCATTGACAATGATGAATACCTTGCTGTGTTTCTAGCTAGGTGCTTGTTTTAACTCTATACTGTAGGTATTTGTGTGTTCATCTGTGGCCATTTTCCTTTCCTTTCTTGAAGAAAATCACACAATTAACTATGGGAACACAATAACTCTAGTTGTCTCTAATAACGCACATCTCACAACTCTTTGTCTTTTACAACCTACTCCTTTAACAATTTGAATAATTAAAATTTTATGTTTTTACTGATTTAAAAAATAAAATACCATTAAAATACCATGGACTTGGGGTGCATTTCCTGAAAGCTTTGTAAGGCTAAGTACTCATGAGATCATTCAGTTATATAGAGAGTGTTTCACGAAACTCTTCATAAATAAAGTAGTTATTAATCTTGTTTGTAAATTAATGAGTGAACTGACCCAATTGTTTTTTTTCTTTCACTTTTTTATTCATTTGGAGTTTACAACTACTACTACTACTACTACCACTAATAATAATAATAATAATAATAATAATAATAATAATACATTTTATTTTTATAGCACCTTTCCAGTACTCAAGGCACTTCACATAGTCTCATACAAAATCTGTTATATGTAACATTGGATACAAATGTTTCCTGTATAGAACACTAAAACATATAGATACAGGATATACAAAAGCATTAAATAGACTAAAAGACAATAAACCAGAGTAACATACTAAGTTTAATACTAAAAGAAAAGCCTAGCAGATAACATCATTTGTGATATAACACACACATAAATTATACTCAGCATCTGGACAGAGTGGAAGACTGAAAGAGGAGGGAGAATGTCAGGTTAAGTTAAAAGCCTTCCAGAAGTTGTTTTTTAAAAGAATGAATGGCGTCAGCTGATCAAATTAATTTAAGGAGGTCATTCCAAAGTCTCGGCGCTGTACAACTAAAGGCCCCATCACCCATAGAGTGCAGGTTAGTTAAGGCACAACAATATGGCCAGAATCAGAGGACCTTAGTGGGTAAACAGGAACATAGTGATGGAGAAGGTCACTTATATAGTCCGATGTAAGGCCATTTAAAGTTTTACAGGTTAATAATAGAATTTTATATTCAATCCTGTAAGACAAAGGGAGCCAATGGTGGCGAAGCAGGATAGCTATTATGTGCTCGCTGTTGCTGGTCCGTGTTTGGACTCTTGCGGCAGAGTTTTGAATCAACTGGAGCTGTGATATGGGACAAGAAGCAACACCTGCCAGTAGGGAGTTACAATAATCGATGCGGGATGTGATAAAGGCATGGACAGGTTTCACAGCATTAGAAAAGGATAGGAATGAATGAACATGGGATATGTTAGGTAAAAATAGGAAAACTTCTTTATGTTTATGTGGTTTATGTGGGCGGAATAAGAAAGGGAGGAATCAAAAATGACACCAAGATTCCTCGCATTAGAAGAAGATCTGATGAGATCACCATCAAGAGTGACTGAGAAGGAGCTCATTTTCTTAGATTGCACTTTAGTGCCAATTTGCAGGAATTCAGTTTTGTTGCAATTTAATTTTAAAGAGTTCTGCTCCATCTAGGTGTTAATTTCAACGAGGCAAGTTGTGAGCTGAGAAAGCCCTGATGAAGTTTCACTTTTAACATTGACATAAAATTGAGAATCATCTGCATAAAAATGATAACCCAGTCCATAGCTACGAATGATTTGGCCAAGGGGAAGCATATAAATACAGAAGAGCAGAGGGCTGAGGACAGAGCCCTGAGGGACTCCTTGTGTGGCCGGAGCTGAGCTGGATCTGCTGTTGCCAAGACTAACAAAATCTTGCCTGTCAGTCAGATACGACTTAAACCACTGAAGGGCAGTGCCAGAGATACCCAGCATGTTCTTCTCCATTCTGGACAGTAGAATGTCATGTCTGACAGTGTTGAATGCTGCACTAACATCTAACAGAATTAATATGCTGGTTTGTCCAGAGTCTGCTGCCATAAGAAAATCATTGGTTACTCACAGCAGAGCAGCTTCACAACTGTGCTTTGCCCTTAAGCCAAACTGAAAGGTTTCCATCAATTTATTAGAAAGTTAAGTAATGTGTGAGTTGGGAAGCTACAGCACACCCAAGAACTTTTGACAAAAAAGGTAAGCAAGAAATAGGCCAAAAATTGTTAAGATTGTCAGCATCAAGACCAGACTTTTTTAACATTGCGATTACAAAAGCAATTTTTAAAGTGTCTTGCACAAAGTTAATATCAAGGGATGAATTTATTATTGTCATACAGTCGGGATTACGGCATGAAGGCAGAATTTAAGAAGTGTGGTGGAGATGTGGTCCAGTACACAGGTAATGGGCCTCATCTTACAAATCAGACCATTAACAGATGCAGATGTGACTGGTGAAAATTTAGAAAAACAGCTGGATGGAGTGGGAAGACAGGGGAAAATATAAATGGATGATGGATTCATGTTAGTTGAATTATTTAGATCTTTAATTGTATTGTGAAAAAAGTGGAGGAATTTTTCAAAGACTTCGGTAGAGGGGGTAGAACAGGTAAACTTACCTGCAAGTCTGTTACAGAGAGACAAAAGTCACCCTAAGAAGATCACAAAACATATACTGATGTTCTCTTTTGGACAACATAATAACAACAACAACGATAATAATAAAAATAATATGTCAATGTTGCAATACCAATACAAAATTGTAATGTAGACTGCAGATTAGAGCACCTTTTTTTTAATGGGAATACTGCCTAGGGCTCAGCCATGTGCGCACATAGTCATGTCTGATAACTAAGTTTTTTTGCCATGCAAGACTTAGAGGCTGCAGGACTGTGACATGTAAGGTTTCCACAGACAGCTCTGTCTTTAAAGCAGGAGGCTATAAGACAAAGTGAATCCAGGTAGAGTCTAAATGTGAAGTGAAGGCATCTCCAATGGCTGAAATAATGGGAGAATTGTAAATAGCTGTTGGTTCTTTTATTGTTCCTTTGAATGTATGGAAAAAATAAAGAGGAATAAATCTCTTTGATCGTTTTCACAGTGTACAGTCCATATAGTTTTATTTCTCCTGCCTGGGAAGGGACATTACAATATTATCATATGCACAGTGTATAGTAAATTTTTTGCATGAATGTCTGATCAACACTTCACTCTCCAGTGTGTGTACTCTCCTACGTGGTCTCCTCAAATGATCATTAGTTATGTATGGATGGCCCAGATTGATTGCCTAAGGTGGATTCATTACTGACCATTCCTGTTGAAGTGACAGGGGTTGTTGATGCAGTAAGGGATGGTGTGGGTTACTGGTCATTGGAAGAAGGTATTGGTGGAAGCTGAGAAATCTATCAAAAAATGGATTCGTGGGTGTTAGTTTTGTCTACATTCTCCACTGGCACCTGAGCGCTGGAAAGCTTGGGACCAGTCATTATGCTTAGCCCAGTACTTGACGTTATTCTGAGTTTGTTTGTTTTTTATTTTAGCTTTGTAAACTTCCTTTCCTTCACTCTGCCTTTTCTTCAGCACTTGCTGTACCCCCTTTAAAGCCTCTATGTCATCAGATATGAAAGCTCTGAACTCCTCATTCAGGATATTGTGCTTTTTAGCTCCTTTGTAACCCTTATTATTTGGAAAGCTGCACACCATTATTGAGATGTTAATATCGTCCTTGTGTAACACTCTGTATATACTGTACACGTGTGACAATAATGACCCAATAAACTTATATGATAAATATGATAAGACTGTATTTACTTTAAAAATGTTGCCAGACATGATTCAATGATATGTTTGTTTTTTTTTTATTTTATTTTAAAACCTCAATGTTCATTTGATAGGCTTGTTCATAAAATGAACAGAGATGGATAGATGCACTGAAGGGTGGTCATATGTTAAATTCTTGTGACAAGAGCTTCACCAGCAAAGAGAATAAATTGTAGACTAAAACATTTAATTTGTTTGCACTTCAGTGTTTCTAATGAGGTAATATTGAATAGCTGCAAGTGCACCAAGAAACATACATTACAATTTAGAACTCCACATCTTCAGTTAATTAAAATGATGGCAAGCAGCTTTCAACATCTAAAAATCCCTTCATCCAACTATGGCATACTAAAAGTATGATAACCACATTTTAATTTGACAAAATATTAAAAGAATTAGGAGGTTAATATATTGTTAGAAGAATAAATACATTACTTGCTAATTTCATTTAATATTTTAACTGTTAAACTTAAGAAGTAATTTCTAGAATGAGGAGTGCCCATACAACTTTTAAGAGTGTGCCATATACAATTAAAATATTTCATTCTATATCCTTCCTTTGTGTGATTTTTAAAATTTTGAAGTAACTGGTGGTAATTGTTATGTTATTACAAAAAATTATATTCATATGTAAATATTTTATAATGGATAAGCTGGTGTCCCAGTTGGGATGAACCCCAATACCCTGCCAGGCAGGAAGACCAAGGCAAGAGATGTTCATGAAAGACCAGGTAACACTCCCAACCCTGGACAGGAGACGGGTATAGAGCGGCACACTAAGAGCTACAAAGCCAGGACTGACATTCCAACTACTAAGAACACCCTTGACGGATGAGGAAGATGCTTACCACTGGGTGTTTGTTGGTTCTCTTTCCAGTTGGGGAGGACAGAAGAATAGTAGTCTCATGAGATACTGCTAACCTTGTACAGATTTTTCTCCCATATGCTAGGGGAACCCTGGGAATTGTAATCCCAAAGGATTGCCCTGTTGGGTCTCATGGGGGCTGCCCGTGGGGCTACCGGAAGATATTTGCCATTCTTCAGGAGGATTCCACCTAGAGACAAGTGTTTGAACCCTGGAAGCACTCCAGGGTCAGTATTTAAAAGAGAACCCTCCACTTTGCCTGGGAAATTTGGTAGGAGAAGATGACATTCACCTGGGAGAAGTGGAGGAGGAGAAAAGAGAGACTAAAAGAGACACTGAGAAGCCTGCCCAAAGTAATTTTGTGATAAATAAAATGTATATTTGCACCTGGGAAGTTGTCTGTGTAGTTGTACCTGCAGATTTGCCTGTTGTGGCCCGTCCGTTTTGTATTTGTACTTGCCTTTTCTTTACAGTCCACACAGATTTACCACCATCGAAGCTCCTCCATCTTGAGCAGTCCACTTTGTTACTCACATTGATATACAGTGATCCCTCGCTATATCGCACTTCGCCTTTCGCGGCTTCACTCTATCGCGGATTTTATATGTAAGCATATTTAAATATATATCGCAGATTTTTTGCTGGTTCGCGGATTTCTGAGGACAATGGGTCTTTTAATTTCTGGTACATGCTTCCTCAGTTGGTTTGCCCAGTTGATTTCATACAAGGGACGCTATTGGCAGATGGCTGAGAAGCTACCCAGCTTACTTTTGTTTCTCTCTCTCTCTCTCTCTTGCGCTGACTCTCTCTGATCCTGACGTAGGGGGTGTGAGCAGGGGGGCTGTTCGCACACCTAGACGATACGGACGCTCGTCTAAAAATGCTGAAAGAGTTGCTACCTTCTGTGTGCAGCTGCTTCGTGAAGCGACATGCATACTTAAAAGCTCGAAGGGCACGTATTGATTTTTGACTGTTTGTTTTTCTCTGTCTCTCTCTATCTCTCTCTCTCTTTCTCTGCTCCTGACGGAGGGGGTGTGAGCTGCCGCCTTCAACAGCTTTGTACCAGCAGTGCTTCGCATACTTAAAAGGCAAACAGCCCTATTGATTTGTTTGGTTTTCTCTCACTTTCTGACATTCAGTGCTCCTGACGCGCACTCCTTTGAAAAGGAAGGTATGTTTGCATTCTTTTAATTGTGAGACAGAACTGTCATCTCTGTCTTGTCATGAAGCACAGTTTAAACTTTTGAAAAAGAGACAAATGTTTGTTTGCAGTGTTTGAATAACGTTCCTGTCTCTCTACAACCTCCTGTGTTTCTGCGCAAATCTGTGACCCAAGCATGACAATATAAAAATAACCATATAAACATATGGTTTCTACTTCGCGGATTTTCTTATTTCGCGGGTGGCTCTGGAACACAACCCCCGCGATGGAGGAGGGATTACTGTAATGTTTTTTTTTTTTGCTTTCTTAAAACGGTTAAACCCACAATTTGTTTTCATTATACGTGGTTAGCCTTTGGGTGCCCCAAAAATTTAGGATATCTTTGTCTCTCTCATTACAAGGTGCAATGCACCATGGCAGAGAAAAACATTGATTATTTTGACAGAATGTTAAGAAAGCCTGACACCGAGTTCTATCGCTGACAAGTAAATATTTTCACCAATATCCTATTTCAACATCAAGGCAGTAATATCAAGTGAAATAGCAGGCTTCTGGGAAGAGAAAAAGAATGTGAAAGAATATTAAAAAACACATTCATATAAAAACAGGTGATGAAAGTGTCAGAGAGAAAAGAATGACATTTATTGTATTTGTTTCAACACTGAACAATGCTTTCTAAATGACACTGGTTTTCATTTGTGTATTTAGTGAACACTGATTCAGCATGCAGCAGAAAAGTCCAATCTCTTACATTGCAGGACAATGATTCACTAAATTGCTAATAATCAACAAATCTTTCAGTAGGCTTATCCCTGTGGGATACTGATGCTCATGGATGGCACATACTCAATGTAGCGATTGTGTCACATGTACTGCACATGATTTGTGCTTCATAAACTGCATGCATATGGTATCAATAAAGACACACTAAGTAAGCAATTGCTGTCATCACTCATTCTTGTTCTGTATGCTTGAATTAAATTTATTAAATCAAGAGCATAAGGCATATTTAAGGTGAACACGACAGTAATTACAAATCAATCTAGATGACACAGTATAGGTGCACGTTATTTCAAAACATTCCAATAGAATACAGTATATATTAGTAACTAGAGTTTTTCAGTGTTATGCTCCATATTTGTTCACTGGAAGGTATCAAAGGATGACATTTCTATTTTGTATCATAGCTGCTGTAGTCTGTCTGTTCTTTGATCGTGATCTTTTGTGTGATTTTTTTATAGTTCAGTGTGGTATTGCTTGAAAATCTAATTTTGCTTCTTTAAAGTAAACAAAAGAAAGTGGCTAAAATAATCTTTCGATGATATTAAGTTCTATCCCGTAACATAAGAATATCTATATAAAAATGACACTAGCGTCATTGAAAGTCCCCTTGGAGAAGAGATAGGAGCTTCTTTGAACAGTGCTATAGTACTTAATATTTTTCGCAATAACATTATTATATATAAATAGGCATATAAATACAGAACTTTTATTGTTTTGAATTATATTATTAAAGATTTTGGAAAGCACCTGCTGTAAAATTCTTATTCATTTTTTGTATTTAGTACAGTGGTTTTCTAAATCAACCAGTGTGCTCAAAAGCCATATGTGATGAACAGTTAACTGTTACTGTTTGTAGAGCACAGCAAACACAGTGGAGGCATCACAACCCTACTGCTTCACAGCCCCTGGGAACAGGAACCCTTGATCTTGACACGGCCAGTATGTTGGTGTGAAGTCTTAACATTCTCCCAAAAATCCAGATGGGTTTTCTCCTAAAATATGTACATGGAAGGATGATTAGAAACTATAAACTGGCCTAGTGTGAGATAATAATCGTTGGCTTACCAATTGACGGACTGGCAACCCAGTGCAGCTTTCGCTCTCACCCAGCACCTGATAGGCTCTGTTGCCCCAAAAAATCCTGATTCAGAGTAAGTGGATTTACAGGATGAATGACTGGAGGAGAATATGGAAGACATTCTGCATTTATATTACTTTCTATATTTGTATGTATTATTTGATTTTTTTAAAGAGTTAATTCCCATGGTGAAATTAACCCATTGTGGCGTGATAATGTGTACCTTGATCTTGATCTTCGGTGATATGGAAATCATAGGACAAATGCAGTTCATATAGTGAGCTCTTGCTCAAAGCCATTAATAACTGTACGTGGGGTAAAGCAGGTGCTGGATCAAGACTCATATACTGCCAAGGTCCCAAATGATTGTCTAAAATTTACATGCTTAGATGTATTTAGGTAGAACAAATCAGGCAAATGATGCAACACATTTAAGGCTAATTTAAGATAATCAATTTAATTTAATTTAATTTTTAACTAATTTGAAAATTTCTTGTAATGTCAATTCATTTCAGCTAATATAACTATTCTTGGAGAAACAGAGTTTTGGGGAGCCTAGGCATCTTTAACCAAAAATATTAAATTGTTAAAACCAATAGATAATCCTAATATCAGAAGCAACACCTTTAACCCCAAAAGTTACATTGTAATAATGCAAAATATATAATGAAGTGAATGATATACTAGGTTTATAAAGGTTTGCTCAGCTCCTGAGATCTTTAAAAAAAATTTTTTTGCATTTCTCAGCTGATACGGTTATCTCTGCAACAACAGAACTAAACTTTGTCAAAGATTGGTGGCAATTGTTAGTGAATTCCATTAATTTGTGCATGTTTTATTGATATGGTTATGAGATCTACCAAAGCCTTTGCCTGATCCCTGAGCAAACCCTTGTTGGAGATTAGAAATTAAAGCATCCTAATATGTTCCACACATCTAATAGTCATGGGGAAAAAAATCAATGCTAACAAATGAAAGCTTATATATTTTTTTAATTATATCTACTAATTGCAACATATATAGATAAAACAGAACTGGTTACAGCTCTAAATCCTAAGAGACACCATATTTAACTGTGGGCAAGAATACATCACCACTATCTACACAGATGTGCACAAATAGAAAATGATTACATAAATATAAAATAAAACAAATGATAACTGTGTGACAGCATGAAATAAACACATAGACCTATGTAGCAGAATGCTATGATTAGTGGTTTCAAAAGGAAAAATTAATGTTAGATAACCGTATCATTTCAAATGTATACAAAGCGAACTTATTTTAGCTTCATCCTAAAGCTAAGTAACCAATCATTCTGAAATAAAATCTTTTATAATATAAAACAATATTCTTGATCACAGTCGGACCTCAATTTTCATAGATAATAAAGAAGTTTAGTATTACCCCATTCTTTGGGATTTAATCCAAATTGGCCCTAGGGAAACCAATAAGGAAGACAAAGGATAAGTAGGGTGCATATTGCTCAACTTGGTAAAGAGATGTTTTTGTTGTTAATAGTGTTATCGGTAAACAGTAACATAGAGCAAAGGCAAATTTATTCTTAATTGTTTAGTAATGGGAGGTTAGATCAAAGAGGTAAATGTGGGGGTAAAGTGCAAATATGAATGAAGTAATTAGTTATATTATTCAGCACATTATACACAAATATTTCTTCCAAACAAACATTCAGGGTGGAGAAGAATTTAATGAGGCCTATTCAGTCAGGGTCTCACAACAAAAATAGTCAAGAGTGAGCTCATAGTCTATAGGACAGGAACAACATAAATTCAGAGTGTACTGAACTTCATGGATGGTGAATAAAGTAATTGGAAAAGGAAAAGGAAAAGGAAAAGGAAAAGGGGGGGGGTGGGATAAACAAGATCCAGGACATTAATCCAGGGTTGTGGTCAAAAATTGAGATAGAGAATCACTAACCAATAGTCCATGTATCTAGAGCTGAGAGCTTTTAAAAAAAAATAAATTTTGTTTTAGGTTGAATCCACAAACTTGGACAAACCAGGAAGTGCAAGGGGATGATCTTTATACCCCTTATTCTGTGAGATTATACTATCCATGATCTCTGATGTCACCCCTAACAATTTCCTGGCAACGGTAAAACTAAAGACCCAAAATGGCAGTGCTTATAAAAAATTTTTTAAAAAACAAACAAAAAAAAAACCAAGATGGACCGGCTGAAAATAACAAACACTAGTAAAGATGCACTAAATAAAAAATAAATGCATGACCACTGGATTCCTGGGGCTCAGATACTACCAAAATAAAGTATAAATTAGTTTAGAGACCCAGTAACCATTCAGCAAAATAAGAAATGAAAGTCAAATCATGACAATGAAAAGTGAACTCAAAGTTCATACAATACAAACGATTAATTTTGAAGTAGAACCTACTTCCTCAGGGAAATAATATAAATTAACATCAAAACCATAAAATTAAATTTTTTTTTTACTACTACCAGTAATGGCGCACTGCACGATAACGTGCAGTGAACACACTTGACTTGAGCATTCATAGTTTTCCTAATCTTTCACTGTATGTTTAGCATGCGTTTGCTCAGAGGCTGATGTGCTTGCTGCTTCCTGAGCAACTCTTCTTTTCTCCACCCTAGCCGCCCGCTTCTTCTCTTCTTTTGTCGGCATCTTTTCGCATTAAAAGTGATTAAGTCAGTGTTTGTGTTGCAATTACTTCTTTCCTCAAGAATGATTTAAGATAAGAAGGAGTAAGGGAAATGAGAGCGAAGGTGGTAGGGATGAGAACGGCGCCCGTACGCATGCGCTCCATGGCTGCCCTGCTGCCGAGAGTCAATTCTACAATAAAATAAAATAAAAATAAAAAGAGGAATAACCTTGGAGGTCAATCAACACCACGAAAGCGAAAAGTAGACATCAAAATAGTATATGTGTACCAAATTTCAGGTCAATAGGTCAAACGGTTTGCGGGCTACAAGTGATTTAAAATCCTGGACAGATAAACGAACAGCCACAGTAGCATATTATATATAAAGATTATTATTAGTAACAAAATAGTTGCAATATAAAAAACAATGGCTCAATAGGAAAAGAAACAAAAACATCTTGAAGCAGGGATGGCAAAACATACTCCTGGAGCAAATGATCAGGAACACTTGCACACCTGCTTATCCATGCAATTATGTAATCAGCCAATAATATGGAAGCAACATAATGCATAAAATCATGCAGATACAGGTCAGGAGCTTCAGTCGATGTTCACATCTAACACCAGAATGGAGATAAAATGTGATCTCAGCAGTTTTGATCGTGGCGTGATTGTTGGTGTCAGATGGGCTGGTTTGAGTATTTCTGTAACTGCTCAGTTCCTGGGATTTTCATATACAGCAGTCTCTAGAATTTACTCAGAATGGTGAGAAAAACAAAAAATATCAAGTGAGATAAACTTCTGTGGAGAAAAAAGCCTTGTTGATGAGAGAGAAAGATCAGAGGAGAATGGACAGATGGGGTTGAGCTGACAGAAAAGCTACAGTAACTTGGACAACCATTCTGTATAACAGAGCAGAAAAACATCTAAGAATGTGCAACACCATAAACCTTGAAGACCACATCAGGTTCTACTCCTGTCAACCAAGACAGTAACCTGAGGCTATATTGGGTACAGGTTCACCAAAAATGGAAAGTTGAGGACTGGAAAAATATAGTCTGGTCTGATGAATCTCATTTTCTGCTGAGGCACACAAATGGTGGGATCAAACTTTGGTGCTGGCAGCATGAATCCATACACCCAAAAATGGTGTATTGGTGAGGAGAATGTTTTCTTGGAACAATATGCATCATTTATGGCCACAATTTACCCAGCTTTTAATGGCTACTTGCAGCATGATGATGCACCATGTCACAAAGCAAAAGTCATCTCAAACTAGTTTCATGATTATACGAGTTAGTTCAGTGTTCTTCTGTAGCCTTCCCAGTCCCCGGATCTGAATTGAACAGAATACCTTTCGAATGTCATAAATTGGTAGAATCATAGCATGAATGTGCAGCTGACAAATCTGCAGTAATTGTGCGATGCAAACATGTCAACATGGACCAGAATCTCAAAGGAATGTTTCCAGCATCTTGTGGAATCCACGGCATGAAGAACAGTGGTTGTTATCAAAGCAAAAGTAGGCTCTGACTACTAGGTTTCGGTAAATAGTGAATCATCTGCTTGAGGACCCCAATAGAAGTTGTGGAATAGCACATTTAAGACAAGCTGGAAAGTATTTATTTATACAAAGGATTATAATAATCTGGAACAAACTTTTCTAGTCAGGTGGTTGAAGCAAAAATCCTGACAATTTTAAAAAGAAGAGCAGGACGTGGTTCTCGTTAATAAGTGGGAGAAAAATATTTAACTTGCAATACATTAAAAACAAAATCAGTAAGACTTTCTATCAAATTGTTCATTACTGTATACAGTATTTTGATCACTAGTAATTAATATTTTATGCATCTTTATTAAGACCAAATTCAGCTTTTAAGGCACTTGTTAGAATGAAAGTACAATCCACTAATACATCTTTTTTATTTTTCATGTCATTGCAGTTATAAGTAGATCTCTCTATTTCAACATAAGAAAGTAATTTACTTTATAGATGAGATGCCACTTGTCCATTGCATTTCTGACATGCTTTTATTCAGTACATAGTCATTAATTATTTTGGAGTGACTGCAAGTCTTTACATGTGAATGAAAGGAAAAAATTATGCTGTCTTGTAAGTAGGGAAAAACCTCTGGGAGACTAAGACTAACGAATTCCTTTTTATGCAAAAGACAAGCTGCCTGTCTCTAAAAATAAATCCATACTTTTAGTAAATGTCAGACTTATCAGCCTTCATAACTTGTCTTTGCTGCTGATTCCAATTATTTACAGTTTTCAGGAAAAAAGACTACACTTCTCAAGTCTAAACCAGATTGTTTTATGCACTTTTAAGCTTTCTTAAAGCGTAGTGTCACATGCAAAGTGTTTGCTAATTGGCTCTTGGAAAAAAATACTAAATTATGGCAAGTCATGTATCATCTAAAAACAGGAATCACTACTCTTTTCAATGTATATATTTTAAATACTGTAGAAGTACCAATAATCATTCTTGTAATTTCAGAACTGCCCTATTCTTCTACAGGACTCTATGGAGATGGGACTTACCCTGGCAACATCATGTTCAAAGCAGAAGCCAAACCTTGAGGTGGTGCCAATCTACTTCTTCCTCTTCTTTTGGCTTCTCCCGTTAGGGTTTGCCACAACGGATCATCTTGTTCCATAAGGTGGTGCCAATCTGCTACTGGGCACTTATCAGTCATTCGTTTTACCTAGACCCCATTAGCAGAGGACACAGCTCTCGTGTACAGAGTAAAGTGGAATTTTTACTTGCATGTGCTGATTTAGCATGCAACATATCTTATGTTACTGCATTGCAAATATTTTATGCTGAAATGTAACAATATTTTAATAAAAATGAAAAAGATTAAAACTTGTATATACAGTATGTATACTAATTTGAATTTATTTTGCAGTGTTTTGATTTATAAATGCCTAATAATAAATAACACTGAACATACATTTTTTAATAAAAATTTCTTATCATGGGAATATAGTATTGTGAAGCTAAATATGAATTGAAGTGTGGATTAAGCACATTCTGCGGTGGGCTTGTGCCCTGCCCGGGGTTTGTTTCCTGCCTTGTGCCCTGTGTTGGCTGGGATTGGCTCCAGCAGGCCCCCGTGACCCTGTAGTTAGGATATAGTGGGTTGGATAATGGATGGTTGGATGGATAGAATAAGCGTATTGTTGCATGCCTATAAACTTTTTTTAAGCCTAAAGGTGCCATTCAAAGTTTAACCATGATGGATTGTAAGAGGCCAATGCAGACAGCTCAGCCAAGCAATGGCCACAAACCATTTGAAGTTTTATATGAAGGATTTTAAATCAACTAAATTAGCAAAGTACTGTAACTAAGCAACAAATGTACCATAGAATTTGAAATGTTATGAAAATGACCATCTTCTCCCATATAAAGTATTTTAAAAAGGAAGGGAGTGGTGGGCTGTGAATACAAAGAGTTTTCAAAGAAATGATGCAGCCATAAAACAATTTAAAAGGACAACACAGGATGATTTATATGAGACCTCCTTTTAAGAACATATGAAACATTTGATTGAAAAGAAGCCATTCTTTGCAACATAGTTTGATAAACTCATCTTCGATTGACTTGTTTGGAATAATGTATAACTGAAACTCTGATGTTTCTGGAGGTGTGCCTTGCAATTACACTACTAGGTCACCTTTATCATTGATCCTTGCCTACAGAGTAGTTAATGGGTCAGCACTTACATATATGACAAGTTTTGTGATGACCTGTGCTCCTTCATGACCATTCAGGTCTGCTGTGGAATGGTGTCTGGTGATGCCACTTCTGTGTTCCATCAAATCTCAATCCTGGTTCTTTATATGCTGGTATAATGAACAGCCCATGTCTATCTGAAATTATGACTCCCTCAATGTTTTTAAGAAGCATTTAATGAGTTTCTGTCTAAACGATATTATCTGTTAGGTCTTTGTATCCCAGGAGTTGTAATTCACTTGTATTTTGTTCTGAGTTCTTAACTTGTAATGATCAATTTTGTGACCTTCTGCTGTAACACTTCTTCCTATCCAGTCCCTCACACTGATGTTTACTCGATTAGGGTGACCGCTTCTGTAAGATGCTTTGATAAATGTGTCTGCTAATGTTGTGGAAAAAACTTTCCTCCTTCTTCAAAGAAGGCAGTCACGGAGCCCAGATGATAATGCACAACATTTTTTTATTTGTACAAATATATGAATAAATTTCTCAGGCCATGGGGTGAGCAATCAATTAAACAATTCATCATCTTTTATACTTTTTTATTACTATTACCTCATCTAATACATCACATTATCTCTTAATATTTCCGTACCTTATCACCTTATCCAATCAGCTAAAGCCACAAGTAATTTCTGACTCATGTCGACTCTCCCAATATTTTGAACGCCGCTTCCTTAGGAGGGGTGTTTTGGGGATCATTTTATTGATCTTCTCACCGCTTTATAGGAGGGCGTGTTTGGGCTTTTCCATCTGTTTATCCTCACTTTCTGGAGGGGTGTTTGTTACTCATTTACCTCATTCGAACCTTGGAAAATCCTGTTGGCGACTTGTCTAAGATAAGTCAAACACATCACGTTCTTAAGCTATTAGCTACATTAAGTTAATCCTTGAGTTAAATTCAATCTTTTTCCTAATGTTTAATAATTTATTCTGTTATAGCTTTGTATATGCATATACTTGTATCAGATTGTTTTAAAAGATTATTATATATTAACTAAAATACTATACTAATCAGATAAAACTAAATGTGAATGTATCAAGAATTTGCCATTTCTTCTGTAAGAAAATATTTTTTAACTTCACTAGAATGTGAGGCAACAATACTAACCACTATGCTTACATGCACAACAAATAATTAATTTTGTTTTGTTTATTAGACTTACTTAACTCATGCATTATCAGTTAAGGTAAAACTTAAAAGTACATTTTTTTGTGTTTTTTTCTTTTCCTTCCATCTATGCACAGAAACTAATGTTGTTTGGTGATGCAAACTGTGGTGCAGTAGACCCATAAAGCAAAAGGAATCAGATCAATTTTCATTTCAGCAAGCCATGCTCAGACCTTTAGCAGCTATTTCTTTCAATACACCTGTACTTCTTTTTGATGTGTGCTTTGAATAAGAAATACAGGGAATGCTATAATGGTGACCAATTGCTTTCCCGCCAGAAGATAATATTTCTGCTCAGGCAGGCTTCACACATAACTTTAGATTTGTATTTCCATAGCTCCGCAGATCATAAAAGGATATTCTGCTTGCCATTTTTCACTGAGAGATGATCAGTACACTAACCCCTGCAGATGTTTATTCTGTCTTTTGCTATATTCAATCCAAAATGTTATTCTTTCAGAAAAATGGGCATGAATTATTAATAATATATAGTTGCCTATATTGGCAATTAAGGTAAATTCAGTGAAGGTATGTCAATACAACAGGTAGATATAAAAAGGGAAGGAAATAAAGTTTTTTTCACAAGTCCTCAAACAGCACCTCAATTTTAATGCTGTCCACAACTAATGAAAAAATGCAATGTCACCAAAATACAAATCAAGAGCTTTAATCATACAAAACACAAATAAGGTAGTGTTAACAATGGAAAATAATCATACACTACTGTGTTACTGTTTTGGGCCTGGTTCTTCTGTGCCAGCATTCCTATTTTTACTTCATCCAAACCACTTTCCTTTCAATTTAGCCTTTCTTTTGTCTATTCTGCTGTTTCCAACTACACACTTCAGTAAAATTCTGTAGAAAGTGGTCATTTTCTGAAGGGTATTTCTTGGGTGTGACGAGAACACCTTCCACTCATGCCCTATAAAATCCTGGGACCTCTCCTGGTGTAGGACAGACTGGCATTATGCTAAAATGCTTTTCTTTGATTTCAGTTCAGCTTTTAACACTATCATCTTTCAGACGTTCATAGGAAGGTTGAGTTAGCTAGGCTATAATACTTCCTTATACAACTGGATCCTGGACTTTCTGACAGAGAGACACCCTCGACAGTCCACATCAGAAGCACCATCTCCAGCACCGTCACTGGTGCTCCCATGGGCTGTGTGCTCAAACCACTTCTGTTCACTCAGTTGACTCACGATTGTACAGCTATGTACAGCACTAACACTATTTGCTGATGGCACAATGGTATGGGGTTTCACCAACAATGGGAATGAGACAACTTACAGAATGGAGGTATGAAGACTGGAAGACTGACTGAAGTCCACATTAACAATCTGTCTCTGTTAATGTGGACAAGACAAAAGAGATGATTGTTAACTTCAAGAACAGTCATGCTGTCCACTCCCAACTGTACATCAAGGGTGCGGTGGAATTCTCTAATATGAACCTGGCAGCTGACCTTATTTGGTCAATTAACATCACTTCCATATCCAAAAAGGCACAGTAGCGTCTCTACTTCATTTGGCAGTTGAAGAAGGCAAGCTTACTTCCCTCCATTCTCACCAAATTCTACAGGAGTACCATTGAGTGTGTTTTGACCAGCTGCATTACTGATTGTAATGGTGAAAGTCCTACAGCGCATTGTGCACATAGCAGAAAAGATCATAAGGACATCTCTGCCCTCCTTTATTTAGTGTTGCATCTGGAGAAAAGCCAAGCAAAATGACACCTTTTATTGGCTAACTAGAAAGATTACAATATGCCAGCTTTCGAGGCAACTCAGGCCCCTTCTTCAGGCAAGATGTAATCTTGATTACATCTTGCCTGAAGAAGGGGCCTGAGTTGCCTCGAAAGCTGGCATATTGTAATCTTTCTAGTTAGCCAATAAAAGGTGTCATTTTGCTTGGCTTTTCTCTACATTCATAATGGCTAACACGGTACAACACCCTAGTGTTGCATCTGTAAAGCCTATAGCATTGTGAGGGGCCACTCCCACCCCTCCCACAGTCTCTTTGTCCTACTTCCATCTGGCAGAAGTTACTATAGCATCCCAACCACCATATGGAAAAATTCAGTATAATATTACAGTAATATAATAGAGTCAGAATGCGAAATTAGTCCATGTTACCATTTAGAATTTTATAGTATAAGGAGTATATGGCATATCTGTATCATATATAAAACTAAAACTTACAAAATACTTACCATATAGCAGCATAATTTATTGTACTTTTTTTGTAAAATATTTATACAATTTTTAGTATGGAATTAACATGTCTCGTATACAAGACCGTATGAGCAATAAAGTGTGTTTTAATATTATTTCTAATAAAAAATTACCATATATACTCGCAGATAAGTCAGGAGTGGATTTTACAGTATAACTATCCATCCATCCATCCATTTTCCAACCCGCTGAATCCGAACACAGGGTCACGGGGGTCTGCTGGAGCCAATCCCAGCCAACACAGGGCACAAGGCAGGAACCAATCCCGGGCAGGGTGCCAACCCACCGCAGACAGTATAACTACTGGTATTTTATAATGTCGGTCATATAAGTTGAATGCAGAAAACTCAGGCTATTGGTCCAATTATGATATGCTAATGCCCACCTCGGAGAGTAACCACGGAGCACACTGCCTTTGTTTTCTATGTGAGTGTGACAATGCACTGTATCAGCGGGTGCTCCTAACCTCTCTCTCTCTCTGTTGTGCCTACGTGACCACACGGTAATACCCAAACTACTCCGAAGCGACATTTACACTGTTTTGTGTTTTTTGTATCTCACACACTCATACACCTTTATTGTAAGAGCATCCCTTATCTACGATGGAGCGTTCAATCAGAAGAAAATATAAAGCTGGCTTTAAATTAAATGTCGTTGAAGTAGTGAAAAAAATTGGTAACTGTGCTGCTGCAACAAAATTCGATGTGTCTGAGAAACTGATGTGAGATTGGAAGAGGCAGGAAGATATAAAAGATGTGTCGCATTTTTGAACGGGCGTATAAGTCGGGTCTGATTTTATGATCGATTTTTCGGGTTTCAAGACTAGACTTATTATGTGAGCATATATGGTACTATGTTGTAAGGGCATAATTAATATATAAAGCACTCCTAAACGAAACCCCTATAAACCTGCAATCCTGGTGTTTTGCAGTTCTGCCAGGTTCTGCAATATCTTCTATCCCTTTGGCTTTCCAGACTCTGAACTCTGTGCTGCCTCCCTGCTCCCTGGTCTCTGATTTGCTCCTACTACCTTATTTAAATGCAGCACATGTTACATTTGTTACTACTGTTTTTATCTATCTATCTATCTATCTATCTATCTATCTATCTATCTATCTATCTATCTATCTATCTATCTATCTATCTATCTATCTATCTATCTATCTATTTCAAATTGTTTTTCTCTATTCACCTTCCTATTGTTTATTATCTATTAATTTAGGTATTTATTTATAGTATAGTATAGATCTTTACCTGTTTTGCACTTGTCCTGTAGTTATGCATATATTTGCACTGTGGTCATAAGGAATGTTATTTTGTGCCACTGTATGCTGTAACACTGTGTAGGGATGGTATGACAAAAATTTCCACTTGACTTAATTACCCATTTTGCTATGCCTTCATACACAAATCTTTTTCTAAAGAAGTTGCTGCCAGAACCCCTTAACCTCATGTAAAATGTCTCCACATAGAGATCCTGTTTATCCATAGCTTATCCTCTGTGATGGACCATTTAAATACTTGGTCAGTGAACAAAGAGCCATAACCCAACCATTGTCAACCCTTTTTGCACCAGCTGTCACCTAAAAAGTAGGGCTTATGTGCACCCAAGAAACCAATGGTAAACATTCAAGCCTTTCTTTGTAGTTCATTGTAAGCCCTATGTCTGTGCTCTCTGTGCAGTCTAGCTGGCCATTACTTCAGCTCCATAACAGGACCCCTTTTGGCCCTTGGCCTTAACAAAGGCTGGAGATATTGGTTTTACTCCAAGTGGTAACCTAATGTTGGACCATAAAATAGTAAGACCATCCATAATGAAGTTGCATGCGGGTCCCACATATAAGCCTTGCTAAAGGAAAGCAAGGTGCACAAACAAACAAGCTTCATCTTACTGAAGAATTTAACTGATAACAGACTGGCCATTATACATACATTTTATGCAAAAGAAAAGAACCATTGTGTATGAAACCTTAACGATGAACTGCAGTAACACCTGCAACCATAATGAACATCTAAAGCAAAGAAGAACAGCTTTAGAAAAAAGAGAGAAAACAGCATGCTGAACATCCCCCCACATGCTCTGGAGAAATCAGGACTAAGCACCATGTACACCTAGAATCAACAAGGACCAAACCATAAATACAACTACTTTGATTCTGAAAACTCTTGACCATAACTTAGCCAGCTAATATGTCCTCGTCATTGGTGTTACTGTAACTGAAAGTACAGCAATAACGTTTGTGAAGAAGTCTTCAGCTGTTATAAATGTCTCTTCCTAAATTCAATGAGAAAGTCTAGACATTTCTAAATTATTAATCATGCACTATATTTACCTTTTAGTCTTAAAGCGATAAAACAGAAGTTAAATTTGTTTTGATTATCAACTTTGGCACAAAAATAAGACCAGAATCTTAAAACAAAATGTGGTCCACAATCAAAAATTATAGTTTTGGGAAAACCATAAAATCTGAAAAATTCTTTAAGCATAATATCTATCATTCTTCTGTTAGAAGGGAGCTTTTTAAGGTACAAAATGTGTACTATTAGGAAGACAATCTACAGTAACTAAACTTGCAGTGTAACCTTCAGAGAGGGTAGGTCAGTTAAAAATCCATTGAAGCTTCTTCCTCAATATATTTGTCCATCTCTTTAGTTTCTGGACGAGATAAAGCATTTTCTTTCCTTTTAGCAAAGTGCATCGGGCAATAAATCAATTTAGCAATTATAGGATCTGTCTGGTGGTACTTCTACAAGTTTCTGTCCCTACAAACTTCTTTAAAGTTGTTATAAACAGATGAAAGTATCTCTGTAGTGAAACAAAGCATAAAGTTTATGGATTCTTTTTGTAGGCAATCTTTCGAACAAAAAGACCCTCATTCTACTTATTTGATACTGCAAATCTGAAAATTGTGAATGTAATTTTAGCAATATTGTTGCACGTGCAGTCGCACTTAGGAGAGACCTCCTTTTTTTTTTGTCGCAAACTCGGGGCTCTATCATGGTGAGTAATGCCACTTCAAGGAGAGAAAGAATGCTGTTGTTAACTACCCCTTGTTTGTTCCCAAAGTCCCAAAAGGGCCTAACACGGACAATGCGTAACACAACTTCTGTACCACTTCGATTATGCTGCCACTTCCATGTATTCCGGCCACACAAAGACAGTGATTGGCACTTCAGGACAACTGATGAGAAGAGACTGACCTCTTAAGCATTAAGAGGCAACCTGGACACTGTTACAACTATAGCTGAACGCTTATATTTTGTTGTGTACATTTAAGTTTATATTCTAAAATAGAGAGGTATGCTGAGGGGGTGACCCAACCCTTGAACCAGTGTCAGCATTCTCTTTCCACAACATATAAACTTTTAGTGGCAACGTTGTGCTGTGTAGGTGCGCCACAGTGGCAAGCACAGCAAGACTGGCCAAAATTGATGGAAGGATGAATGTAGCCAAATACAGAGAGGTCCTCAAAGAAAACCTGCTCCAGAGTGCACGCCACCTCAGACTGTGGTGACAATTCACATTTCAGCATGACAATGGCCCAAAGCATACAGCAAAGACAATGCTGGGCTGGCTTTGGGACACGCCAAAGCCCAGACTTAAACCCCATAAAACATCTGTGGAGAGTCCTGAAGACGGTGGGTTATAGATGCTCCCTATCCAATCTAACAAAACCTGAAAGATGCTGACTGGAAAAATGGGATATATTGCTCAAATCCAGGTGTGCAAACCTTGCAGAGGCTTACTCAAGAAGAATTAAAGCTGCAATTGCTGCTAAAGAGGCATCTACAAATGAATGAATTAAGGGACTGAATGCTTTAAGGAAAAAGAGTTTTCTGTTTTTAATTTTTAATACATTTGTGATCCTTTCTGAAAATACATTTTCATTTTACCATTATGGGTTGTTAAATGTATGGAGATTATGGGCAAAAATGGCAAATTTATCCATTTAAAATAAAATCTACAACAATAAAGTGTATCTCAGAAGCAGTGTGCACACTGCAGAAGAAAAATCCAGTGAGTGAGAGTCCATTTTAAAGCCCACATTTTGCATAGTGTGTTAGGTACTTAACCTTAATCACTCAAGCATACAATCAGTCATCCAGCAGTTTTAAATAAACAGTTTTAATTTTCTCATTATTCTGCCTTATTGGTCATTATAAGCTTTCACATGCAATAAATTATGCACAGACACACTGTCTTTGTTCATTTTATAAATAAAGTTTGTTTTTAAAGAGATACTTAGCATATGAGGACCTTCCAGTCAACATTTTTTACTGCAAATATCACTATGTTTGCAAGACAGGAATGAGATCCATACTTAAAAGTGCTTTTCAATCTTTACATAGTCCCCATATTTAGACAGACAACACTCTGAAATGTCTGGCATTCAGGAATGAAAGATATTATTTTGTATGGTAATAGTAAGACATACTCTAACAAATATGATAACTTGGTAATAAAGAGTATGATTTGCCTGTCTAAGCTTTAGACAACAGTATATGATTTAATAGCCTGTTATTTTTTTAATCAAATTTATTAATCAAATTAAAAAGAAGGCTGTTTACCAAGGGGAAACAAAACAGAAAATCAACATAACCTTAAGTCTCTAAAATTAAGTAAATTTAAATGAACATTTTTAGATTATTTTTAATATATTCTGAATTATTGCTTATACATTCTTGTAACTATATAATTCCTGACATAAATTCAATGAAACTTCCTGAAATAAAATCAATAAGACCAAATATTCCATTAATAAAGAGCACAATAAAAATTGTCGTCAAGAACTGTGATTAAGCCCAATATTCTGTAGAAAACGTGGAAGAAGATTATGCTTGCAGACTAAAATTCATTACATTTTTACTATATCTGGTATCAGTAATCAGGTGGATCTCTCCTGGAGACTCCAGAGATGTCAAGGGTGCATCAGACAAGCACACGGGTGCCCCAAGGGTTGGATTTGAACTACAGTTTCATTTACAGAATTTATACTTAAAAGGCCTTGGATGGCTGAATACTTCTGAAGGTCAGAAGGGTCTAATCTGATATTTGTCTGTTTGGAAAGGATCTGGAAAATCATATTAATCTATTTTAAAGACTGTTCTTTCTTATCTCGTAACATATTACTGACTGTGATTAATACAAGCGTTACAATGAACTATTGATATACTGTACATATACAGCACTGTGCATTGGTTGCTCTATTTATTTTGACCATCAGGTGTTTATAATCCATCTATCCATTATCCAACCCGCTATATCCTAACTACAGGGTCACGGGGGTCTGCTGGAGCCAGTCCCAGTCAACACAGGGCACAAGGCAGGAAACAAACCCCAGGCAGGGCACCAGCCCACTGCAGGGGACACACACACACCCACACACCAAGCACACACTAGGGACAATTTCGGATTGCCTATGCACCTAACCTGCATGTCTTTGGACTATGGGAGGAAACCACAGCACCCGGAGGAAACCCACGCAGACATGGAGAGAACATGCAAACTCCACACAGGGAGGACCCGGGAAGGTCTCCTAACTGCGAGGCTTTATCGCTACCCACTGCACCAGTATGCTGCCAGGTGTTTAAAATGTTTATTGTAATGTTTATATACTTACGTGACTGTTTAGGCCCAATTATACTTATTTTCTAATGATGAGTGAAGTACGCCCAATCACAGAAATATTCGCAAACTTTGCAGAACTTCACAATGTTCATTGAAGTCAATGGGGAAAGAGGAACTGAACTAGTTTTAAGGGCATTATAGTGGTGCAATGGTCTTTTAAGTTTCCTGAGAACTAGGGAAAAGTTTGCCACCTATGCTAGAATAATTATTGTTCAAATATGTAATCTGAGCTGTGAGGCAACAGTGCGAACCAATCTATCACCGTGCCTCAAACAACAAAAGACACAGATGGAAGGATTACCACAAACAAAATGCGAAAAATGGTCACAAACTAGTAATAATTAAATAAGATATAGATCATTGCTCACAGTGTTACAATTTAGGGCATACATTAGCTGTGCCATGAAACGGAGGTGTGGGAATGGCTGGTTCTGTTGTTTGAATTCGCTTATTCGGGCACAGCAGTAATGTCTTTTTTGTTTTCTATGTATCTGTTCAGATGTATTGTACTTTCTTCTTCCATCAAGAAGAAAGAAATGCCTTCTATATGGTAATAAATAGTAATATATCTTTTGTTTTTATTATTGCACAATGTTTCCTTTGTTTTCTGATAAGGGCCTGGAAAGGAGAAGTACTCATTTAAGGCTTGTTTTGAGATTGTTGTTGGGCACATGGCTAATTTGCATGCATAATTAGCCATGCAGTGGAGTGATGCCAGCTGGCAGAGATTAGTGTTATATATCCACTGGCAGTACTTGTAATACTGTAAGGTTTTTGTTGGAAAATCTGGGGTGTTAATCTGGTAGTATTTCTTCAACTTTTGTGTCTTTGGGTCCAAAGTTTTCCTTTTTAAGTTCACTGATGACCCTCAATAGAAGAGTTCAATCAAACGACCGGGAATGGGAAAAACATTTGGGCAGTGAGAGATGGGGAAAAATATTGGAAAGCACCATCAAGTGCTTCAGTGCATGAGGGCTTTGGACAAGGTAGTGTTTCAGTGCATTTCAGTAACCTTAATGTCCTTTATTTTCTCCTGTAATAAGTGCAACCCAGCGATGGCTATGTCAACATGGCTGTAAGTTTTGCACCCCTGCAATGTCACGCTGACCTTGCAAAGCATTGTGAGAAGCATGGAAAAAAAATTTTGGAAGATGTCCCAGAAAATGTTTGTCAAAAAACACTATTATTTTGTTATTGCTTCAGTGCAGTCAGTATAGCATGTGTATCTGTAAGAAGAACTGTATACATTTTCTGTAAGCTCAATAATAAATATTAAACACAGATTGTAACAAACTGTGTGGAATTTCCAGGGGCCATTATAAAATTCCTTATAAATATATACTACAGAAATTTAAAAGTAAATATTTTACTATATTTAATTAGTTAAAAATGCCAGCAGCCATACCACATGTACTTCAGAACAGGTCATCCACCTAAAGCTGAGAATGCTTGGGCCTGGTTAGTACTTGGATGGGAGACCATCTAGAAAAAGCATGGGATTCAGCTGGAGGAGGTGTTGTTGAGGCCAGCAGGGGATGCTTACTCTGTGGTCTGAACGTGGATCCCAACACCTCAATTCAGAGATTGGGACACTGTGTTGAAAAAACGGCACTGTCCTTCGGATGAGGTGTAAAAACCGAGGTCCTGTCCTCTCTGTGGTCATCAAGATCCCTTGGTATCCTTTGTAAAAAGTAGGGATGGATATTTGATCGAGTAACCTGTAAGACAATGATATATTTTTATATTATGTATGTTAAAGAACCATCAACAACAAATCAAATCAAATTAAAAATATATTGAACAATGTAGGTTGGCACCATGCCCGGGACTGGTTCCTGCCTTGCACCCTGTGTTGGCTTGAATTGGCTCCAGCAGACCCCTGTGACCCTGTGTTCGGATTCAACGGGTTGGAAAATGGATGGATGGAATATATTGAACAATTATTATAAAAGTATAAGTAAAGTTGAAAAAATCAGACTTTGCAGCTGCATGAATAAAAAAGTACCACTTCCAGTTAGTGGAAATAGCCCAAAAGTTGATAGAAATCTATGTTTTGTACCTAATACTTGTATGCAAAATTTGGTTGACCTAAGTGAAAGCATACTCATCGTGTTTAAATACACACACACACAGACATAATTCCAAAAATGGTATTTTTGGACTTGGGGAGGTGTAAAATGTCGAGAGTCATCAAAATGTCAAAATCAAATTTTTTGGACGATTATAATACTTTCCTTATGAGAAAGTAAATCAGACTCAGGGAAGTCTAAAACGTCGAGCTTCATCAAAATCTCGAGGACGAATTTTTGGATGATTAAAATACTTTCCCTATACTTCGTATAAGAAAAAGTAAATATAAGTTTTCTATTGAATTCTTTTTTTTTAGTTTACATTTAGCCCAACTACTGGATGATTAAGCCTTAAAATGAAATGTTAATGCATAAATTGTACAAATTAATATGTACTGCTCTAAAGAACTTTTTAATACTAATATCTCTAACTTTAAAAATGCAGTCTCTTTATTGTTTTAAAAATACTGTAATGTATATACTAAGTAATAACTTGTGTTTTAAGTGGTAGGAGGTATTACCTATTACTTGTATTTTCTTATTCAAACCTTTGAAGAAAGTTCAATATTACAAATAAGAAAGATTCATATTTTAGTGCTGAAAAAAAATGGAAAACCCATTAGAGAACTGATAAAATTTAAATACAAAATGTATGATGTGTAACAATTTTTCATTGGAAAATTAATGCATTGCATTGTTGCGTTTAACTTAGTTTTCATATAGTATTTATTCTAGGAATGTTTGCCTGTTTCACCAAAATGTACATTATGGTTGTAGTGAGAACTTCTTGTAAACACACTACCGATTATTTAAGGCTGCTCCATACACTTTTAGTTGGAAGGTATACTTCAAAATAAGATGAAAGCATTTTTCAGTTTTTATCTTCAGTAAACATACAGTATGTTGTAGAGCCAACTACATTTATATTCTGTTTATTTTTCTTCTATGTATGCTGATAAAAATACCGTATTTACCCATGTACCACACGCACATTTTTTCCCGAAAATTAACGTTAGAAAATCAGGTACACGAGGAAATTTTTTTCTGTAATGTTTACTTCTTCTGCTTGGGCTCTCTCGTTTGCTCTCCCTCTCTCAGTCGCACGCGCTCTCTCTCCCTCTCTTGCTCGTTCGCACGCGCTCTCTCTCTCTCTTGCTCGTTTGCGCTGTCTCTCTTGCTCGTTCGCTCGCGCGCTCTCTCTCCCTCTCTCGCTTGCTCGCTCTTTCATCATGCAATAAAAACAGAAGGGCATTTCACATAAAACGTGCCCTAAACTCTTCCTATACAATCACAATGCGCATCGTACATGGGGAAAATTTTTTTCGTGATTTTCTTTGTGAAAATTAGGGTGCACGTCTTACACGAGGGTGCGTGGTACACGAGTAAATACGGTAATCATTATATATTTTGAAAAAAGAACTGTTTATAAATGCAACTACTAATTAATTTAAATGCAAACCTTCATTTTCAGTTCATTGAAGTGTTATTAATCACAGTGTTCTTTGCCGAGTACAACTATAATAAGGTTATGCTAGACATTACTTCGGGTGTTTTACGTTTTTCAGGTTTAAACTACGTGGACCCCAATCAAAGCTGCTTGCTATTTCTTATTTTTCATTTTTAAAAAAGAGTTCTATAACATTCCAAATTGGGTACTTTTGGCTTAATCCTGACCCTGCATTTCTGATTAGGTTGCTGGACAATATGAAAGCAACAATACCCTGTATTGGACAAGTGTTTTAATAGACTCAATCATCCTCAAAAGTTGTCTACCACAAGAGGATATGCTTTAAAGAGCATGTTAAGGGACAATTTTTTGTCGAGTACACATTGTGCCCACTTCAGAACACAATTAGATTTCACTGGTGGTATTGGGTCTGCTAGATCTGGGAGCAATGCAGTTGCAGAAACTATCGGTAACACAACAATACCACACTTTAGAAGCTTTGTTTCTACATACCCCAAACCTAATCCCATCATACAAATCATACCAGTCATCTACATCACCATCAACCATGAATACCCCCATCAACTCCCATTCACGTACAATCCCTAATCTCATTAGACCGATTATTCTAATTTCTTTTCAAAATGGAATTGGGGAAGGATACAACAAATAAACAGCTCTGTGTATGTGGCTTCTTTCCAAAAACAATCCAATATGGCAAAGAAAATCTCTGCTCAGATGGCCTTTGACATAATTTTAGAAGAGAGAGAAAACAGCATTGAGGGAGTGCTCACTTTGGAAAATGAAGAATTTTCAGAATTTTCAGAACACGAGGATCATGTTTGAAGAAGAAGACAGCACTGACTCTCAGATAAATAAAGTAATGCAGTGTCAAAAAATGATGAGATTGAATGGATTTTTTGTCTATGGAAGGAGTCACTATGCCATGCTGCCAATGCGATAAAGATGCACCCAGGGCCGACGTGGATGGCAGTTACGCATGTACATGACATCATGTCTTCTTTTTATTCCAGACACTTTCCAGAAAATCATTCTGGAATGCACTAATTTGGAGGGAAAGGGTGTTTTTGGAGAGAATTGTAAGGAAATGGACCAAACCAATTTACATTGGAACATTAGTACTATCTAGACAAGAAGAAGTCATTCAGCCCAACAAAGCTCACCAGTCTTATATACTTATTTCTTCCAAAAAAACATCAAGTCGAGTTTTGAAAGTCCCTAAAGTCTTACTGTCTACCACACTATTTGGAAGCTTATTCCAAGTGTCTATTGTTCTTTGTGTAAGAAAAAAAAACGTCCTAATGTTTGTGCAAAATTTACCCTTAACAAGTTTCCAACTGTGTCCCTTGTTCTTGATGATCTTATTTGAAAATAAAAGTCTCAATCCACTGGACAATTTCTCTTCATAATTTTAAACACTTCAATCATGTCACCTCTTAATCTTCTTTTGCTTAAACTGTATAGGCTCAGCTCTTTTAATCTTTCCTCATAACTCATCCCCTGTAGCCCTGGAATTAGCCTAGTTGCTCTTCTCTGGACATTTTCTAGTGCTGCTATGTCCTTCTTGTAGCCTGGAGACCAAAACTGCACCCAGTACTCCAGATGAGGCCTCACCAGTGCATTATAAAGGTTGAGCAGAACCTCCTTGGACTTGTACGCCACACATCGTGCTATATAATCTAACATTCTATTCGCCTTCTTAATGGCTTTTGAACACTGTCAGGAAGTCAATAGCTTAGAGTCCACTACGACTCCTAAATCCTTCTCATAAGGTGTACTCTTGATTTTCCGACACCCCATTGTGTATTCAAACCTAACATTTTTACTTCTTATGTGTAATACTTTACATTGACAGACATTAAATTTTATCTGCCACAAATCTGCCAAGCCTGTATGCTATCCAAGTCCTTCTGTAATAATATAAAGGATTCCAAATTATCTGCTAATCCACCTATCTTGGTATCATCAGCAAACTTAGCCAACTTCTTCCTTATATTTCTGTCTAAATCATTTATATATGTTAACACTAGAATTACCAGAATCTACGAAAAAACTCGTAGATCCGGCCCACCTTAAATCCGTTTGAACCTCTGCCAGCGTCTTTTGTCCTCTAAATGTGCCGATAAAGACAAGCTGCAAGCAGCCGGCTATTCCATCCCCCCCACCAACTTAGAACGTGCATGAACTTCTCCCAGCTCAAGTCCAGATAAATAATATCATTTGCTCCACTTTGATTGTATCTTTCTGTTGCCTCCTCATAGAATTCAAGCATGTTAGTAAAACACAACCTGCCTCTTCTGAACCCATGCTAACTGTTCTGAAAAATGTGTTCTTGCCAAGTGTTGCTCAATCTTATCCTTAATAATTCCTTCCATTAATTTTCCTGTGATGCATGTTAAACTTACTGCCCTATAGTTGCTTGGATCTGCCCTGTCACCCTTTTATATAATGGGATATTTGTCATTTTCCAGTCCTTCAGAATCTCTCCAGTGTGTAGTGACTTCCTAATATGTGTCAAGAGTTTATATATGTACTCACTAGCCTCCTTAAGAACTCGAGGATAAATATTATCTGGTCCTGGTGATTTATTTGATTTCAACCTATTTAATCTGAGCAGTACTTCTCCCTCTACAATTTCCAAATCCCTCAGTGCCTCCTTAGTAGTCCCGTTTACCTCTGGGAGGTTATCCATTTCCTCACTTGTGAAGACCTCAAAAAAATGCAAGTTTAAGCAATCTGCTATTTCACAGTCTTTATCTTTTAATTCCCCTTTAATATTTCTGATGCATTTGACCTCCTCCTTGACTGTTCTTTTACTACTAAAACTGAAAGAATCTCTTAAGGTCATCTTTCGCCTTATCTGCTATATTCCTCTCCAACTGTCTTTTAGCCTCCCTGATATCCCTCTTAATGGTTGCCCTCATGTTCTCATACGCTCTACGATTCATTTTGCAGTCATTCGTCTTGTATGCTTTATAAAGCAGTTTTTTCCTTTGCAGCTTATTTTTTAAATCTTTATTAATCCACGTGGAGTTTTTTTTTTTATTTTAAATTTAAATTTAGGTATGTATCTGTCCTGCATTACATGTAAAACATTTTTAAACCTGTTCCACAGTTCCTTGACTGTCTCCACACTTAAAAGCTTACCCCAGTGTATCCTACTTAGACTGTCGCATCTGGTCAAATTTGCCGTACCAAAGTTCTGCTTAACAATTTTAGTCTTTGCATCTGCACTCTTACAAAATACTGAGAATTATATTACATTATGGTCACTTGACCCTAGTGGTTCAATCACCTTTACACCCTCAATTCTATCTTACAAAATACAATTGCAAAATTACAAAATACTAAATCCAGACAAGCTTCACCCCGTGTTGGTGCTTTAATATGCTGTGTTAAAAACCAGTCACCGATTACTTCTAAAAACTCCTGCTCTTGTGCTCCTCCATCTGCAAGGTTATCCCAGTTAATATTTGGATAATTAAAGTCCCCCATGACTATAATATCTCCCTGTAAAATTGCCTTTTTGATATTACTAAAAAGATGTGTGTTGAAATTACTGTCTGAATTGGGTGGTCTATAACACACTCCTAAAATAAGACATCTTTCCCTAATGTTTTCCAGGCGAAGATGGGGCACATCGTTGAAATGAAGAGGACTTACATTTAAATTCTGTTTGACATAAACAGCAACCACATCTACCTTTCTGTTCTGTCTATTCTTCCTACAAAATGTGTATCTCTCTATGTTACACTCATGCCCATCTTTGTTATTTAACCAGGTTTCTGTTATTGCTATAATATCATAATTATGCTCTGCTACATACAACTCCAACTCACCTTATTTTTGATACTTCTAGCATTAAGGCAAGCTATTGTTAATGTGTTACTCCTTCTATATTTAAATGTTGGGTTAGAATTTACATTACTACACATTTTTATTTCTATACAGTAGTTTGTTCCTCCATGAATAGATCTAAACCTGGCCTGTCCTAAACTCCTTGCCTCCCCCCATTCCCAAGTTTAAACAATCCTCGAGTAGCCTACTCATACACCTCCCCAATACATTGGTGCCCCTCCAGTTCAGATATAACCCATCAAGGCGGAACAGGTCCCATCTGTTCCAAAAAAAGTCCCAATGCCCCATAAACCTATACCCTTCTACCCTGCACCAAGATTTGCGCCACGCATTAAGCCTTCTAATCTCCTCAATCTTACCTGGACTGCCGCGTGGCACAGGCAGAACTTCAGAGAAGACTGCCTTGTCAGTTCTGCTCCTCAGCCTGGCACCTATCTCTTTGAATTTGGATTGCAGAACACACAGACTATCCTTATGTATGTCATTTGTTCCAACATGGATAATGACAACTGGATCCACCCCTGCTCTGGTCAAGAACCTATCCACCCTTCCTGGAAGGTCCCCCATCTGTACTCGCAGAAGGCAACACACCATGTGAGACTCTCTATCTCTGGAATACAACCGTACATCAATCCCCTTAACAACTAATTCCCCAACTGTCAAAACCTCTCTTTTACTGGGAACTAGTTTTGAGGTGGCCCATTGGGGCTCCTCGTCCCTGACTACCACCTCAGAATCATCAGAGACACCATCCAGCTCCGAAAGGACGTGATAACGGTTTGACACATCTATCTCTAGGGTTGATGCCCCCGGACAGTGTGCACCCTTTACCTTACGCCTTGTGACTGTGACCCACCTATTTCTACCTGTCCAATCTGGAATCTCTTTATGTCCCACCTTAGGGGTGCACACTGTCTCTCTAAAGGATTCCTGGGCAAGGTCTGCAAATTCTCTACTACAACACAGGCCAGCCAACTCCTCCTCTAGTTCAGCGATCCTGAGCTCGAGGTTCTGGATCAGCAGGCATCTCCTGCAGATGTAGCCCTCAAAGATAACAGGCTTCTCCAAGCCATCATCTAAAAAAGTCCAACAACCAACAGGACTTGCATTGCACTGGACTCATTATTAAAACTTGATTTAGGATTAGTAAAACTGCCTTAACTTTTTTTTCTTAAAATTAAGTGATTTAACTGAAAGGGTAACATTAAGATCTGCTACGGCTATTTTACACCATTTCCCCTTATGCTTCTGTACTGTTCTCCCTCTCAGCTGCCTGCTATTTGTCCTTCTATGAGATTAACTTTACTTTTCTCTGTCTGTTCTCCTAACTTTGTGCTCCTCTTATTCCTTACTTAAAAGCTCTCTACTCGCACTGTTGGTATTCCTCCATATTGACACCAGCATCCCTGAAGCCTACGAAAAAACTCGTAATTCCAACCCACCTTAAATCCATTCACAGCTCTCCATCAATGTCTTTTGTTTTGTAAGTGTGTCGATCACCATAAGCAGCAAGCAGCCTGCTGTCCCATCCCCTGCCTTGACGGAGCTCAACTCGGGGAAAAAGTTCTCCCAGCTCAAGCCAATGCTCCTTATCTGTGTGTGAGGTAAGGAGCTTGGAGTTGTATTAGGTAAATAATACAGTATATCGTTATCTGGAATACATGCATTTCATGTGTGTTCTGTGTCTACACAGAGCTGGGTAAGTGTAGGATGACAGGAAATGTGAGGCAAAAAATGCTGAACACATTCCCAAAGCAGAAACTTTTTCCATGTTATACTAATAATGACGTAAAGTGTATAACGTGTGAAGACTTTAGTCAGTCAGTCAGTCATTGTCCAACCCACTATATCCTAACACAGGGTCATGGGGGTCTGCTGGAGCCAATCTCAGCCAGCACAGTGCGCCTGCCTAAATATCAAATAAACATGTACGCTTTTATTCAAGAGTATAACCAAAGAAAAAAGAAGCATTCAATTTACATGTGGCCGTCAATTCATTAAAAACTCAAACTCAAATGACAATCAACAGGGAATTTATACGTATTCTTGAATGATGCAGAGGTAAGAACTGCTGCCTTACTGAAATCAAAGGCTTCTTCTTTTTAAGCAAGTATACCGTCAGCACGGCACTGCCATATCTAAACATTAGCATGCCAAATTGCTAAGTCTATTCCTAATCCTGGATATGTTTGTTAGGAAGATGGTTAGAAGAATCATTCCTACTGCTAAAAAGATACTAAAAACATTTGAAATTTGGATGAAACAGCACTGCACAATCTCTTGCTGCTTTATATTGACACCAAGCTACATATCTTGAATCCTTGTAGATACAATCATATCTACTGGACTGTGAATGAATAGGCAAATACTGTGAAGTTCCAGTATTACAAACTACTTCCCAGGTACTTACCAACCAGCAGCGTTCATTTAGACCATTTTTTTTGCTATCAAGACTTAATGCTTGAACTGGAATTAGTAAAGAAATTGGATTTGATACCTGCTAGGAATTTCATCCTTCATTCAGAGACAAATTTATTATTTTAATTTGTCGTATGATGCACAAAAATGGCATAATGAAGCCACATTTTTGAATGAAAATCTGGTCTGTTTAAACACAGGGCATGTATTGGCAACTGGAATTGAATTGGAATTCAGTATCACATCAAAAAATATCACTTAAAAAATAATTGGATACCTTGTCATTATGGACGTTTACATCTAAATTCTACCTGTGTCAGATACTTTATGTGGAAAAAGTGCAATCAGACAGCATCCATGGGTCATAAGTACTCAATGCAGTGACTATGTTATCAACCAATGTACTTGCACAGACAAATCTCCAGTCTTGGAGTTTTCTGCTTATTTCATTGCTGCCAAAAAAGACTGTAATTAATTCCATGAGCTACACTAATTCTAGATGTAGTATTGTTTTCCACAATCTCCGCATTTCTGCTGAATTTAGGGAACACACCCTTAGTACTGTTATTATGGCTTAAACTGTCAAATATTAATATTATAAATTTAACATAATATTCTCAGTCTTGTATGGTGCTCGATGCAATTTAGGGGATCCCAGAGTCTACCTCAGCATCATGGAGCACTAGGCATTGAGCAGCCTTCAACTGTTCACCCTCACCCACACCCACACTCACTCTTCACAAAGGGTCAATTTTAAATTACCTATCAATGTAACCACCATGACATCATTTGGAATCACTGGAGGCAAACCCACATTCTTTGAGGAAAGTTGACCTGGACAGCAGCACAATGTTCAAGCTCCACACTGGATATGGGTTGGTGTGGGATTCCAAGCTAGAATACTGAATTTGTGAGTCTTAAGAACTCCCTAATGTGCCATCATGTCACATACTATTGCTGCTCTTGTATAGTTTGCAGATCAGTTTAGCCAAGATGTCTTATAATGTTAGGATACAATTAGGTTAAGTGATTAGCTCATGATCACACAAAGAGGAATGGCAGGAATTAAGCTGTGACCTTGTGATTTATTTGGGTAAGTTAATAATCAACCCCATTTTCATGATAGATTTGTTTGGGTTGACTCTACAGCTTTCCCTCCACATGTGGAAACACTTTGTGTCTTTAGTCACAATGGAAAGTTTTCAGCCTCAATTAGTTATTTTCTCTTGTTGTTTTCCAGGAGTAAACATGGCCCCATCTGCTTTCTGTTTGTAGAAGCAATTATTTTCTTTGTATGGGCTGAAGGTGTACCAGGAGCTGAAATCCACAGAAGATTTTCTGCACAATGAAAAGAGTGTATTTTACCATGGTGGGGGTGTTTACAGGTGTCATTTTGCTTGGCTTTTCTCCAAATGGATTGAGAAGTTTAAAAATGGTTGGACAAGTGTTAAGCACGAAGAAGGAGCAGGACGTCTGTCTAAGTCCACCATTGATGACACCGTTGAGCAAGTGTGTACCATGATTCTGACAAACTGATGAGGATTTTCCATAAAAAGCGTAACACTGCTCAGTGCTGTTGTTTGGTGCTAATTAAGGGAGGAGCAGCCATGTTTACTACTAGAAAAGAGTAAGAGAAACTGACTGAACAATGTTGAAACTTCACCACTGTGTCCACAGGCAGATGTTTCCCCACAGATGTGCACAGATTTTCAAATATAAGTGACAAAAAAGTACATAATCATGCAACAGCTGTATACACTTATAGCTGTTATCTATAGCTGAAGCTTATCTTTAGCTATTTAAATAAAAAGTAACAGATTTACAATTTTGCTTAATTGCAATTGAAATTGTATGTCAGCATATCCAGCCAACAAAAAATATGAATAGAATAAAAGGTGTTTCTACCTCATAGCGCAGTTTTATAATACCTGTAACTGCACAAAACTGTTCAGTGGCACTAATTTGAAGCAGTGTGAGTGATGAAGCAGTTTAGTTACAATGTTCAATTTTAAAGGGTGGCGCAGTGGTAGCGCTGCTGCCTCACAGTTAGGAGACCCTGGTTCACTTCCTGGGACCTCCCTGCGTGGAGTTTGCATGTTCTCCCTGTGTCTGCGTGCGTTTCCTCCCACAGTCCAAAGACATGCAGGTTAGGTGCACTGGCAATCCTAAATTGTGCTTGGTGTGTCGGTGTGTGTGTGTGTCCTGCGGTGGGCTGGCTCCCTGCCCGGGGTTTGTTCCTGCCTTGCACCCTGTGCTGGCTGGGATTGGCTCAAGCAGACCCCTGTGACCCTGTCTTTAGGATATAACGGGTTGGATGATGATGATTGACTGACTGTTCAATTTTAACATTTGTGGTGGACACAATGAGGACCTCTATGTGTAGTCCAGGAAAATAACCTAAAATATGCAGTAAAATGGTCAGTATAGCACTATTTTTTGGAATTCTCATCTTCTTACGATAACTTAATATATACATATTTAAGCTTTTATTTATACAATTTAATATTTAGGAGTTCATTAATTACAAGAAAATTCCAATAAATAGTTTATGTATATTTCCTAACTGAATGATTTTTGTGCGTTTTTTGTATGGAATATTATGCTATGTTTATTTTAATTATAATATATTCTCATCTGTTTTAAGACCCTAGGATTGAAAAAGACATATATCATATATATATATATATATATATATATATATATATATATATATATATATATATATATATATATATATATATATATATATATAAAGTTAACATTTACATATATGTAAAACTAACTTGGGCATTTTTTTTATATATTTAATATATAAACTATATTTACTATATTCTGGATCATTTCTGTCTTTGTTTCTTTAATTTACATATTATATATTTCCTTAGCTACAGGATAGCTTAAATTAAAACTTGTTGATTTGCATAAAACCATGAGGAACATCATCTGGTGCAAGCTAAAATAACAAATAAACCAATTTTTTAATAATATGACATTTTACCCATGCAGCAATTAATGTGATAATATTTCCACAAATCACTACTTTGAAATGATACTGAGTTGTATTTACAACATTGTATTATGTTTTGTGTATGTTTATTTTCAAAGATATTACAGTCTTCTTTATTATAATAAATGTTGTAGAATAAACCATTAAACTATTTACTGCTGTTTTTTACTACAAAATATCTTTGCAAAATGAAAAAAGAAAAAAAGTCTCTGTGTTTCATCACATTTGTAGAACTGCCAGTAATTATTTTAGATCACCTGTAATGTGTCAAGGATGGAAATAAAATGCTGTTAGCTGTTAATGGATCCTGTTTTATGGCAGGATGGGGGCAGTAAAACAAATTATTTTAGAAGTCTGGACTCTCTTTTCTGTTGTTCAGTCATGTGCATTTGTTTGCATAATACATAGGAGCAGCAGGGCAGAGTAATTACTGCAATCAGTCTCTGAGCACATTAATCTGAGGTAAACTGCAGGGAGTAAATGAAGCAGAAAGACACCCAGCAGAGAAATATTACTTTTGTTTGTGCCAATCTTACATTTAGTGTGAACTCCTCCAAAAGTAGTATTTAATTATTCCCTGTCTTGCCAGTAAAGGCATATGCAATAAAACATTGTACAAAGTTAAAAACCAGAAACATGTTTATTTCTTTGTTTTGTGTGTGATATACAGCTATACAGTATGTCAATTAAACATATTTTATTTACATTTCTCTTTTTTCATTCAGAACAAAAAAGGAATATCAGTCTTCTCAAAGTCCTTTTATTTAGTTTTTTGATTGAAAGAACAGTGTGATGGTGTAGTGGTTAGCTCTACTGCCTCACTGATTCAGTGATCACAGTTTGAATACCACTCTCTGCAGCCCCCTATTAAAATGAAACAAATTGCAAAATATTGCAAAAATATATGGACATATCTTTTAGCATGTTCTAACCTAAATGTAATTAAAATATAGACTTTTAAGATTATATCTGAAATATAAAAAAAAATGTATTTCCCCTAACATATTCCAACAAACATACAATACTTCCAGATACATTATGCATAAGACATGCAATATTCTTTGTATGCAGATCCAAGATCATTCATGGCTTATCTTTTTACTTGGAATTAGCCAAACCCCGTCTTCCCAAGCATGCAAAGTAATTTTGAACCCCCTGTAACTCACTATAAGTACCGTATATATTTGCGTATAAGTCAGGCCTTGAAACCCAAAAAATCAATCATAAAATCAGACCCCGACTTGACTTATACACCCACTCAAAAATACACTTGTTTTTTTTTTACATCTTCTTGCCTACTCCAATCTCATACCAGTTTCTCAGACACATCGAATTTTATTGCAGCAGCACAGTTACTAATTTCTTTTGCCACTTCAAAGGCTTTTAATTTAAAACCAGCTTCATATTTTCTTCTGATTTAACGCTCCATCATAGATAAGGGATGCTCTTACGATAAAGGTGTATGAGGGTGTGGGATACAAAAAACACAAATCAGTGCAAACATCGCTTTGGAATAGTTCGGATATTACCGTGTGGTCACGTAGGCACAATACATAGAAAAAAAAAGACAGTGTTCTCCGTGGTTACTCTCTCAGGGGGGCGTTAGCATATCATAATCTCTTGGACCAATAGCGGGAGTTTTACGCATTCAAATTATACGACCGACATTATGAAATACCGGAAATTATACGGTAAAATCAAGCCCGACTTATTCGTGGGAGAACTTTAACGTGAGTATATACGGTAGTTTAAGCAGGCTGCTCAACCAAAATACCAAGTTTCAATTTTTTCAATTTGCAGTCTTCTTACTTGTACAAACAGCACTTGGTTAATAAAAAGTTTATAATTTGTGCTGTGTCACAGTGTGAGTTGATCTTGAATATATCAAAATATAAGAAACACCTATGATATACTGTATCTGTTGGATGATATTTTCAATGCCAGGTTAACCTTGTAATTTTGAAATATATTGCAATACACAGACATGACAAATATCTTTATTGAACTATATAATCTAACTTATATTGTACAGTATATAAAATATATTTTACAGTATATTTTACATTATATTATATTTTACAGTATATTAAATATATTTTACAGTACATTATAACGCATATTTTAAATTATATTCACATAGTATCCCACAAATGTATCCTACAAAACTGTTTAAAATTTCAGGTATTACATTTTGTTATAACATTTGAACTGTTTTGCACTAGTTAGAATACTGGTTAAGCTATGGACTGCCGTCCAAGATGAGATTCTCACTCCTGCAAGTACTGGAGCACCTCTAATCCCCATCGAGAAAAAGCTCTTCTAGACCTTCTTTGCAAGAACTTTGCAGGAACAAAAAGTGTAGACTCCACTATGTAAAGCTAGACTGCGTCCAAGTTCAACTGATGTTGTCAGAGAGCAACGTGCTTAGGCTGAAAATAAAATGAAATCAATTAAAACAAATTAAACTATGAGCATGAGAACAGCGCTATAGCAAATTAATAAACAAACTTTACGAACTGGTTGAAATGTGGCAAGGATGTCACAACAACCGGCATCAGACACCCACCACTAGGAGAACAGCAGCATTACTGTTGCCAAATTGAGCAACAACAACTTCAAATGAGTGTCTGCTTATAATTCCAAGAGCTAAACTTAAAAGAAGTGGGGAGGCAGCCTTCTGCTGTTATGCACCTAAAATCTGGAATAGCTTACCGATTGAAATTCGCCAGGCTAATACGGTGGAGCATTTTAAAAAACTGCTAAAAACATAATTACTTTAACATGGCTTTCTTATAGCTTCATTTTATTGTAACCCTAATATTCTGTAAATGCATTTAATTATCATTTTTATCATGGCTCTGCAATCCGTACTAACCTCTACTTTCTTTTACCGGTTTTCTGTGGTGGTGATCTGCACCACCACCACCCGATCAAAGCACCGTGCAGTCCCTACATTGATGGATTGAAGGCCATTGTCGTCAAGTTCTTGCATGTGAAGCCTGTAAACGATGAGGTAGAATGCCTAGTGGGGGCTGGGTGGTCTCGTGGCCTTGGAACCCCTGCAGATATTTGTTTTTTTTTCTGTTCTTTTGGCCATCGGACCTTAAACTATTCTTTGTTAGTGAGTATTGTTTAATATTATTTTTATATTTTTCTTTCCTCAACTTGTAAAGCACTTTGAGCTACATCATTTGTATGAAAATGTGCTATATAAATAAATGTTGTTGTTATTGTTGTCATCCATCCTTCTCCCTCTCACTACCTGTGCAGGTCTTCTGGAGGCATGATGCCATCACTTTATTTTTTACCCATATTTCCATTATTCACTAAGTGTAGAAAATTCATTAACATTTTGCTGAATGTCCTTAATTTTTTTTAACACTTTGTTTTAATAAATTTGGCTTCTTATATGTGCTTCAAGGACAATAATAAAGGATAATTATTCTGAAGCCTGCAACATTTAAGGTAAACCTTGGAAATTGTAAAAACCATATTATAAACTTAGTAAACTATGAAGCAGTAGTAGTAATTGAACCATGGTTGATATATCAGTCAAAAAAATGAATCTTGGGTACGTTGCTATGACTCAGCTATCTTACAGTGACTTTACTCAAGTGTGTTACTTTGATTACATTTGTTAAAACAATGTTGACCATTTTTTTCCAGATCCTTTAGGAGTTTAGTGCAAGCGAAAAATATTACAAGAAATGACTGACTTTAAGCAAAAGTATGAAATGGTACCCTCTGGAGTACTGAAGAAACAGCACTTAATTGTAAGCAGGCGGCAATTTGTACATTCAAGATCAAAATTCTACTTAGGGAATAAAAATGGATAGACAGCATTTGAATATAGCCATTTATTTTACCCTGAAAGCAATTTTTTCATCATAATTAAAAAAAATGTTAAATTCAACCTGCACATCCAATACAACAGTAGTTACATTTACTTCCAGGAAAAACAATCTTTTGAATAAATAATTCTGGAAAACTCAATGTAAGGAATCACAGGTGAATTGATGAGTTAGTGTTAATTTACAATATAGCAAAGGACTTTAGAACTTCCAGTTTAAATGCCCTTATCAAATTTAAACCCAAAGAAATACAATGTCATTGTTATATGCATATGCCTAAAGATAATTCTGTTACAATACTGAAGACAGACACTCACATTACATAAACTATTGTTTACATTTCTTTGCCTTGAATTAAGCCACATACAATTACAACAATTGTGATGAGAAGCAACAAGCTTGCCAATCCTATCCACCTAATTTCTCCAAAATAACATCACGTCGAGCGTTGGAGATCCCTGAAGTCATGCTCTCCATCACACTACTTGGTAATTTATTCCATGTGTCTGTGGTTCTTTGTGTGAAGGAAAAAACTGTTGTTTTTATGAAATCTGCCTTTAACAAGTCTTTAACTGGGTCCCCGTGTTCTTGTTGAAGAATCGGGATCTACAGTACTAATTCCCTTCATAGTAAATGAAAGACTACGAACATTTCACTGCTTAATCTTAGCTTGCTTAACACTAGAATTACCAGAGCCTACGAAAAAACTCGTAAATCCGTCCCACCTTAAATCGCGTCTTAAATCCGTTTGCACCTCTCCGCCAGAGTCCTTTGTCATCTAAATGTACTGATAAACAAAAGCTACTAGCAGCCAGCTATTCCATCCCCCCACCGACTTAGAACGAACTTCTCTCCTAGCTCAAGCCTTGCCTTGATTTGATTACCTGGGATTGAAGTGGAGTTTTAGAGTGGAAATAATTCTAGCGTTATTTGGAATACACGCATTTCATGTGTGTTTCATTTCTATAGTAGGCTGTGCAAACACATTTTTAAAACAGAAACGTTTTTCATATTCTAATAGTAAATGACAAAATGTAGGCATAAACTACAGTATATAACGTATGAAGCCTGAAGTTCATATATCAAAGAAACACTTTCACAAAAGATACAAATAAGAGAACACGTGCGCCTTCATTCAAAAAATTTAAAAAAAAAAAAAAGCCGCGTTAGCATGCCACATTGACATACTTACTACAACCGCCGCGGTGGCGTAATGGTATCAGCCCCTGACTGGGAATCAGAGGGTGGCGAGTTCGATCCCGCACGGCTCCATTTCGAGAAATGAGCTGCTCTTATTCTTACAATTTTAGAATAACAACATAAATTTGATTTCAGTCTGTAACAGCCGGTGTAACTTATGATACTGGTAAAGGTTAGCTTTTTTTTTTTTTTTTTTTTTAATTCACTTTTCATTCTCGCAGTCGCATTCAGAATCAATCCATACAACCCCATCTGACACAGCTGGTTTCACATAAATAAAAGTGCACTTTTATTCAAGACTATAACCGAAGAATAAAGAAAGCAAGTTACAGTTGGTGGTTGATACAACAGCTTGCGTGGTGCAATGTTAAGAACTGCTGATTTCCGATCCGTGCTATATAAAATCATCACATTCAAATATTAACAGTTCCCACACACCCAAGGTCCGCCATTCCTACATTTACGACATGTGTACTTGTTGCAGTGTACACACCTCTCTGTGCTATGGTTCCTATTACAGTGAATGAGCACCTGACACTGTACTTTCTTCCCTGGGGGAAGCTGAGGTCTTAGAACGGAAGTTTGTTGACGCTGTATCTTCTTTTCTTTTTCCATCGCCTTTTCCTGTAAGAAGCGACGACGAAGTTCCTCTGCAAGGTGAGCCATGAACACTCTTCTTTTCTCAGCGGACCCCGTGCATGCCTTATACAGTACGTGTGCGTTCATCGCTGCTAGGTCAAGGATGTTGTAGAACACAGCAACCGGCCACCTGCGTGTTCCTGTGCGCACTGAACAAGCACGCGCCTTCTGGTCCATGATGTCAACGCCACGCTGGGGAAAAAAGAAAGACAAATATATGTGACATTTTGAAGAAATCATTTTATCACCAGAAGAGCACCAGAATACTTCGTCACACTAATATTTTTTTCATTAGCATACCTTCATGTGAATTGTTCGTGTACTGAACTGACTTTAGCTGCAGGTGGAAGTTCCCGTCGCACTTTATTCATGGTGCCAAGCAGAGCTGTATTGCGGTGCAGCAGTCTATTAGCCAGCGAAAGTGACGTGAAGAAGTTGTCTGTTGTTACGGTTCTGCCTTTGTCCAGAAATGGCTCCATAAGCTTTATGACCACAGACTCGGAAAGTCTTTCTCCCGTGGGACGACTGGGATCTTTTCCTAAATAAGGAGTGGCATTGCACATGTACTTTGTCTCCAAATCTGCCGCAATCCAAAAAGGCAGAACCGCGGCGGTTGTAGTAAGAATGTCAATGTGGCATGCTAACGCGGCTTTTTTTTTTTTTTTAATTTTTTGAATGAAGGCGCACGTGTTCTCTTATTTGTATCTTTTGTGAAAGTGTTTCTTTGATATATGGACTTCAGGCTTCATACGTTATATACTGTAGTTTATGCCTACATTTTGTCATTTACTATTAGAATATGAAAAACGTTTCTGTTTTAAAAATGTGTTTGCACAGCCTACTATAGAAATGGAACACACATGAAATGCGTGTATTCCAAATAACGCTAGAATTATTTCCACTCTAAAACTCCACTTCAATCCCAGGTAATCAAATCAAGGCAAGGCTTGAGCTAGGAGAGAAGTTCGTTCTAAGTCGGTGGGGGGATGGAATAGCTGGCTGCTAGTAGCTTTTGTTTATCAGTACATTTAGATGACAAAGGACTCTGGCGGAGAGGTGCAAACGGATTTGAGACGCGATTTAAGGTGGGACGGATTTACGAGTTTTTTCGTAGGCTCTGGTAATTCTACTGTTAAACTGAAAAGGTTCAACTCCTTAAAACTGTCCTCATAGCTCATACCTTTTAGTCTCAGAATCGGACTAGTCACTCTTTCTTTGACTTTTTCCATCCCTGATATATCTTTCTTGTTATATAGAGACCAAAAATGCACAGATTACTCCAGATGAGGTCTCACTGGAGAATTATATAATTTAAGCATAACCTACCTTGACTAAGCATAATGTCTAAAGTTGTGTGGAGGAGGGATTGGTGTTAGGGTCAAGGAAACATGTACAGGCTTTATTTTAAAGTAGGACAACAAGATGATATTGATGTATAAATAAATACAGTAAACAAAAGTAAAAAAAGTAGATGGTGATACATAAGTAACGTACAATACAATTAGAGTTAAACTAGCAGGTGGGTACAGTGCAGGGCATGAACAGGCTACTGAGAGTTCAGTGACCTTATAACTTGGAGGAAGTGGCTGGAGTGAGTGATGAGGCTCCAGTTGTGTTTTCCTGAAAGTCCTGCTCTCAACTACACACTACAGAAGTGAAAAAAGGGGAGGAGCTGGATGACTGTCATTAGAAAAGATATATTCCACTCTCTTCACACTTCTTACAACTTTGCCATTTTCTAAACGAAAACCAGTTGTTTTTGACTGTGATGGACGGCTGGCGATTCAGTCCGGCCGGGACATCCTAGAACGGGAAGAAGGGAGAAGAGCAGCCTTTTCAGGACACTGCCTCCCCCGGAACACTAAGTGGCAGCTCCACTGGATGGAACATTTATAGTTTATCGTTAAGTTAATGAAACATTTCAATCATGTGAGGTTTTCATTGTAACCTCGGTTATAATTTATTTCATTGTAAATGAGCAGTTTGATTATCAAGTTAAAAATAATTGTTTCATACCTTCACTTACTTTGCTTGAGGCTTTCATGTTGATGTCGGTGGAGAAAAGTATTCTAGCCACACTTGATAGTAACAGCATTGTTGATGATGTGGCTGTTAAAAGCAGCGAACTTCATAAGCTACTAGCCTACTAGGGTACTGGCACTTCGACATGACATTGATATTTGACATGTACTCTAATAACATGTAAGCTGTGTTACTAAATTTTTATTTTTCATTAAATTTTATTTCTAAGTATGTCATCAAATTTTAAGATGTGTCTAAACAACAGTGTACAGATTAAGTTTGGCAACAGTTTAGATAGAGTTCATATCATAGGCTCATAGCAAGTAGCGAGCCGTGTACTCATCATAAATTTTAAGAAAATTACAATGAATAATGGGCCAAGTTGGTCGACCTTGTCACCTCACTCGTTGAAGGAGTTTAGAGACCAAGTCCGTTTCTGCTCCTTATGTAGAATGTACAGGAGATACCACTACTATCATCCTTTTTGTGTATAATGGCCTCTAGAGGGGGTCTCTTCTTTCAGACAGCACTGTAAATACTGTATATAATCATTTCTGGGCTCCATTTAATTACTGTTTTTGTGTGTCCTTTGCGGTATTGGACTGTGTAGCAATATATAAATTCTGCAGGACATTATTTTTGTTTTTCTTTAAGTGCACCTGTAAATAAAACCTCACTTCATTTTTCAAAAAACACAACCCTTTTTGTGTCCGTGTATCCCTGTCTTACACCATCATCCTGGTCACACTCGGTCCCACATACTAGACACCTGGGGCCTCATGTACAACGCCGTGCGTAGAACTCACACTATAACATGACGTAAGCACAAAAGCGGGATTGTGCGTACGCACAGAAAAATCCAGATGCAGGAATCTGTGTGCACACAAACTTTCACGTTCTTCCACTACATAAATCCCGATCAGCGTGAAAAGTAACGCACATGCACGTGCCTTCTGTCCCGCCCCAACTCCTCCCAGAATTACGCCTCTTTGAATATGCAAATCAATATAAAAAGCCTTCTGTGAAAAGACAATGGGAAAAGCACGGGGGAAAATATAAGAATTTCAGCGAATACCAAGTGGAGGCAAAGGAAAAACGTACTATTTGTTGGTTTAAACTGTGGGATAATCAACAAAAGAAAGTTGATTGAGTGACAGAGTGTCGGAGAAACTCAAAAGATCCAAGTTCACAAAGTCGCACAGTGCCCGAAATAAAAAAGAAATCACATATTAAAGTCGCCGTGAAAAGGCGAGTCGTAGCCCACCGTCTGAGTGTTATACGAAAGCTTATTAGGGTACAGACAAAACAAATAGGCACACAGTGGGAAAAAAGCACGAAATGTCAACTTTAATCTCGAAATTTCCACTTTAATCACGTACTTTATTTTGCCATTAAAGTAGAACATCATAAACTTCATCTTAAAATCGTTTATTTTACTAGTTTCTCAAGTAGCACGTTAAATGCTTTGTTCTGTATTTGATGTTCTATGTGCTCTATGTGTGTGAATCACTACGTGCTTCCGTTCTTTCTCTTTCTCCGACAGGACACAGAATCCATTACATTTGTGATATTACAGCTCTCTGAATAATTAAAATACTGAGATGTATACGTGATATCATTTTCATGATGATAGGAATGAAAGCATGTTATTAAATATGGGAACACGGTGGCGCAGTGATTGTTCATATCTCACGCAAGAGTCTTGCCGCGCCATGTGCGACCTTCGATGAAATAATTTATTACAGAAGTACTGTCTCTTTCAAACGTACTAACCTCCAATTCCTGTCCTTACTTTTCTTTCTCCAAATGCCCAATCGCCACATAATCAGCTCTGTAATAGATGTGAAGCCATCTGTAAGCTTAGAACGCCGATTCTTCAAAACTTTTAAGGAACATTGAAATATCTTCGTAGTACATGTTTAATTATTCTATCCGTCTATCTTTCCAGTGTCGCGTCAGCGCAAGAATACAACGCAATGCAGGAACAATCCCTGAACTAGCTAGCGCTGCGGCACCGTGTCCTCACATGTTTAATTATTAACAATACAGATTATTTAAATGAAGTTAAAGTTTTATCTGTATAATATAATCAACATATTTTGCTGCATTTCATCTTAAAAATGAATACCGTCATCATATGTAAATATGCGCTTTATAAAGTGGCGCAGGTTGTGCAATATTATAACTGTAGTGCAAGTTTAGAGTGAGGTAATTGTACTTATAAGTACAAACAGTTCTACAAGGAGCACTTGATGGTCTGATTGAGTGCGTTTATAGTTCTTGGGATGAAACCTTTTCTAAACCGCGAAGTCCGTACTGGGAAGTCTCTATAAAGTGTTTTGCCGTGGCTCAGGCAGCATCTGCTTCATGCTGTATACCGATATTTCTCTTTCCGATCAGCTGTTGCTGTGATTCCCCACTCAGATACAGTGATATAAATACTCCGAGTGGTGCAGCAAGAGTAATATGGAAAAAGATGATCTGCTATGGCAACCCTTAACGGGAGCAGCTGAAAGAAGAAGAAGATGCAGTGAGAGTTACAACGCTAAAGCAGTTATGGTATTTGGAATACTATGGCTATTCCCTGGAGCATTATATTGCTGCAGGTTAATTACAATCAGATGCATTACACTAATAAACAATATGCAGTTAGTTTCAGTGTATTTACAAAGCAGCGTCAGGAATGTGGATCTAAGAAAGAAAGGGTGACAACGCAGGAACAGTAGCACTGCTTTGACGCTGGGTGCTGCCAGTCTGCAAAACCGATCGGAGAAATTGCGTACGCCAAGGTATGAGTTACCGTGGAAATGTGCGTGACTTTACACCAAGTTTATGTTTTATACATCGCGATTTGAGCGTGGAAACGGGAGTACGCAACATTTCTCTGCGTACGCCCCGTTTATACATGAGGCCCCTGGAGTGTAGGCTGGTGACACTAATTTCCACAACATGGGGTGTCACACAGAGAATCAGGGGATCTGCCAGATAGAAGGGAGAAGGCACCGAATATTTAAAAAAGGACAGGTTCCAGCCAGCATTTTAACCTGGGCTTTTTAAATGGAATTATTTATTTGGATTTTAACCTACACTTAACACTTGTTATTTTTCTGGATTATTTACAGTATTTATTGAACCATTTTGAAGCACTGCACCATGGACTCTGTTTTGATTTGTTTGATTGTTTTTAATAAAAGCACTTTTGCATTTTGCACCTTCCCCTTGCTCCAAGAGTGGTTTGTCCCAATCTGCCAGTCCATCAGGTTACATTACCAATGGTGTTGGGTTCGAGAGGCTTCCAGAAGAGAGGTGGGAGCTTGGAGCATCATCACAGCATGACCAAAAAAGATTGTCTAGACACAAATACATTTTTTTGGGCAGAGCTTCAGGCACTGGGTATGGCAAAGACCAGGTAATGCTCATCGCCCACCTAATACCTTCCCTGTGTTGAAGGACGGAGCACCATGCTACAGGGGTACTTCTCAGCAGCAGGGTCAGGGAGACTGGTCAAACCTATAGGCAGGATGGAATGCAGTCCTTGAAGAAAAGCTGCTCCAGAGTGCTCTCAACCTCAAACCGGGGTGATGGATCACATTTTAGAAAGGCAATGACCCAAAGCATACAGCCAATACAATCTGGAGTGACCTGGGACAAGTCTATAACTATTATCATGTGGCCAAGCCAAAGCTCAGACATAAATCCTAAATAATATATGGAGAAACCTAAAGATGGCAGTTTACATATGCTTCCCATCCAGTTTAATAGGGCTTTAGAGAATCTACCAGGAAGAATGGAATGAACTTCCCAAATGCAGGTGTTTAAAGCTTATAGAGACTTACCCAAGAAGACTCAAAGCTGTACTTTTCTGCAAAGTATTGAGTAAGCATCTGAATATTTAAATGAACAAGAGAGTTCAGTTTTTCAGTTTTAACAAAGTTGCCATTTTTTCTGAAATCATGTGTTCACTTTGTCATTATGGATTATTGATTTTAGATTAATGAGAAAAAATAACAAATTTATCCATTTAAAATTAAATCTACAACACAATGAAGTGTGCAAAAAAGTGAAAGGTTCTGAAGACTTTCTGAATCCACTGTAAATGCACATATATAAACACACACACATACAATATATATATATATATATATATATATATATATATATATATATATATATATATATATATATATATATATATATACACAGTGCATCCGGAAAGTATTCACAGCGCATCACTTTCTCCACATTTTGCCATAAACAGACAGACACCGAATGTCCCGAATACACACACTTTATTTCTCTCAAATGTGACAAACAGCACCACAATGCCTAAACCGGCCAACTGTCTCTTTCTCTCTAAGTCTTCAGCAACCCTTTTCTCCTCCTCAAGTTCCTGTCTTCTCCCTCCCGACTCTAGCCCCGAGTGGAGTGCCGTGGCCTCCTTTATACAGCACCCAGAAGTGCTCCAGGTGCTTCATGATTAGCATCGAGGAGCACTTCCAGGTGTGGCAGAAGTGCTGCCTGCCGATTCAGCTCCTCCTCTGAGAGCACTTCCTGTTGTGGCAGAAGTGCTGTCAACCACCGTTCTGCAACTGTCCAGCCGCCCCCTAGTGGTGGCCACATCCTCCCACAGGGTCAAGCATCCCAGCTCCTATGCAACCCAGGAAGGCTGCTCTCTCACGTTCTGGGGAAAATACTGCCCCTCTCCCAGACCTTCCCGTCCCCTGGCGTCCTGGTAGGGCAATGTCCCTGGACATCTGTCACAATATATATCTATATTCATAGCATTAGTAGTCTGAAACACAATCTGATTGTATGGGTGGTTACCAGGTAACGCATGTGGTTGGTCTGCAAGTCGGCAAACATCCGCCACGCCCTCTCAGTTGTGAGAAGCAGATCATACAACCACACGCCATAGCACAACGTAAAATGGCTTTGCCTCTGACGCTGACGTCCGAGGTTCGATCCCCGCGAGGGGTGCAATGGAGTGTGTACGCCTGATGAGCCCAAATAACGGCGAAACACGTGTCACGTACTCTTTGCATTATTTGACAGTAAACTATTTAACATATATATATATATATATATATATATATATATATATATATATATATATATATATATATATATATATATATATATATAGTGACAGTAGGGGGCGCTGTCGCACCTCCAAACCCACAGACAATACACCAAAACACCAGGTCAGAAGACCCAATAATGAATTTATTAATATAATAATGTGCATGAAGCACCTCCACCTCCACTATACACAATAAATAATCAATAACACAAGTAACACCAATACAATCCTCCTCTCCACCCAGCAGCTCTGTCACACTCCCTCCCAACTCTGGCTCAGCTTGCTGGGTTTCAACCAGTCCTTTAAATAGTCCTTGACCCGGAAGTGCTCCTGTTCTTCTGTCCATGTGATTCCATAGCACTTCCGGGTCAGACAAAGTACTTGTGTTTTTCTTCAGCCCGGAAGTACTTCTGTTTCTCCATCCTCTTGACTGGGGAGTACTTCCGGGCTACCGGGAAAATAGAAATCCCTGCGTCTCCCTGCAGCATCCCACGATGGTACCCACGACACCCAGCAGGGCTGTGAAGCCAAACTCCGTCTTCCATGGTGCCCTGCGGGAATCCGGGGTACCTCCATGCTTCAGGAAGACACCATCTAGCATCATGGATGTGTCGGTTGGGATTAGCTGCCGGCCGTCCATTACAATATATATATATATATATATATATATATATATATATATATATATATACAGTATATATATACACATGCATACATACCCATGCAGTGTAAAGTGGATCTCCACACATTTTCCAGCCACATACCCCCTTATTCCCCACCCTCCTGTTTTCCTAGATAAGGAACTGGCTCAGCAATGCAGTGACCTTATCGGCTAATAACTGTCAGTGTGATGTTACAGAAGCAACACAAAATTCTCTTCATCTTCATTTAGTATTCTATTAAAATCAAGGAGAGTAGCACTGAAGATAATCTATTTTTTTATATTCCACTCCCACTCTCTGTCTACTACTTTCAATGCTATAATCTTGAAATGTTACTCAGTAGGCAAACTTGTTGATTTTAGAGATAATGTTTATTACCAGTAACAACACTACAAACAGCAAGGCAAAAATAAAGCAATAATGTTACAAAATTAATATTAACAACAGAAGTCTTATTTGCAGCAGCCTTTGTCAAAAAATGATTAAAATGTTAAACAAATATTAAAATCAAAATAATGTAAGTAATAATACCAATAAGGAAACACTGATGTAATACATTCTTCTAAACATTTAGGCTTTGCTGATATACTATAATAAAGAAAAACCAAATGATGAAAGGGAAGGCTTTTATCTATGAACACATACTGTAAATAAAAGATAAATTATAAAAATAAAAGCTTGCAAAAATCTTTTTTGGGTATACAGCACCGAGTAAATGTTTTGCTTTTATTTGTAAAGCTACTTATCTTCACAGTAAGTGGTTATTTGCACATGAACACAGAGTAACTCCCCTCCAGTCTGTTCTTCTAGGGCCACCACATACTTGTTAACTGAAGAAGTGTTAGTACACTTCAGGTGGATGAGTGGTTTTCAGGGGGTTCTTCTCTTTTTTGTCTTCTCACAAGGGGGTAATAAGCTTTTTTTTCATCCATCTACCCAAGCTCCTTGATAGTTCTTGGTTTCTTTAAAGTAACTATAAAACTGTAATGCCTATCAAACACAGACAGCTAGTAATTGCTTCCCCATTTCTCCTAGTTTGTTAGTCCGCAGCCAACTGGTAGCTGCCACATCTTACTTTGTTTGCTTGTTTATGTGTTATTTGTGAAGCTCTCCACCTCACAACTAAATGACCTTTACTCTTTTTCTTTCCTATTTATGAACTTATCCAAGTCAAAGACAAGTGCTTTGTCTTTTTGGAGTTTTTCATACATCTGTACTTGAGAAAAAAATTGAGCGTTAACATTTCTTTACAACATTTTGAAAGCATGACCCATGGTGTTATAAGTAGGGCTCAAACAGGCCAGAATGTTAAACTCTTTGCCAAAAATATGTAATAATTAACTTTACCTAATAATTAAAGAAATACAAAAAAGAGAACAAAATATAAACTATAACACTAAATTTTAAACTCAGAATTCTGCACAAGTTGAAAAGAGAATAAGGTGCTGATAATACTTAACTAATCAGAAATACAGTACATTTATCAACAAAACATCCATAAGTTAAACATTTTAAACCAAAGGACAAATTCAGGAAAATCCAAAACAAAAATCGTCAAAATACTCAAGTACAAAGGGGGATAAAGAAAACATCTGCTAGAAGGCATGACTACATGTGTTTAAAACAGCTCTCAGGTATCTGTGGCAGTGTGGTGTAGTGGTTAAGGCTTTGGATTTCAAACTTCAAACACTAAGGATGTGTGTTTGAATCCCGCTACTGACACTGTGTGGCCATGAGCAACTCACTTGACCTGCCTGTGCTCCAGTAGGAAAACCTAAAGAAATGGAACCAATTGTATCATAGAGGTTGAAAGTCGCCTTGGATAAAGGTGAGAGCCAAATAAATATCTGTAAATGTAACTGTAACCCGAATGAGTTCAGCCCCTGAAGAGCACTTAACTTAAACCCGAAGACCAAATTAGAAATAAGCATCAAAGATACCTGATAGATTACCACAGAGTAGTTAACTAAAACAGGACAGTTTACAAACGCAATTGAACCATAATTAACCCTATCTGATATAAACCCCCAAAAAATCCACCTTTTGTATAGTGATATTTCACCCTTATCATCAAGCTATTTATATGTTTTGATTCATATAAATTCAGCATTCCAATGATGTCAGTTGGTGGTATGAATGAATGGTGGTATATGAAATAAAATTATGAAAATGGGGTGCAGGAAAAAAAAACAAACACAATTTTTTGTAAAATCAATGAAAATACGGAATGAATAAAATCAATTTTAAAATACGAAACACAACATTTTCTGAGCTGATGAGGGTTACTCTTAAATGTCATCTATCTTATGTTCTCTTCCACTTTTCTTTTTTGCTCCTAAAGCATATAATTCTATTTGACTCTTGTAAAGCTGCAAATGACTGCCTTATCATCAAGTGTTTTACGTTCTCTGATTCAGCATTAATTTAATTTTCCATGTATATCAAGTATATTTTAAAAGAACATTAGACTGTATTGACATTACTGTAAAATATAATAGGCAATTGTGCAAAGAGTCATATCTTTGAAAATACCAGATTCATTGAAAACATCTGATACCTATAGCTGATCTCAAACACATAAATCAAGAATAAATATGTGGAACAAAAAAAAACAAAAATGGAAATGCATCTTTACATTTTAATGGTAAAAACAATGCAGACAATGTTTGAAAACATGAAACTGACAAGAATTGAAAAAGTTGCTATGAGCTTGTGCCTCGCTTATTTATCTAAGTATTCAGCATATGCCCAATTCCCGTGGCACTCTCCCTTACTGGCAGATTAGAACATGGAAAGAGCTTTGCATGAGATTTCATATGCATTTCTGTCATTATTTCACATCATAGCAGACACTCATTCCATTTACCCAGGGGCACAACAAAGAATGGTGACTCACCATGCAGAACACATTATAAAAACCCACCTCTATGACTGGTACAGCCACAAAGCACAGCTGTACATAGATATCTTTTTTACACACAGAAATCAAATAAAAAATACATTGAATTAGTAAGAGGTAAATAGATAAAAATAGATTGCAGCCGTTGCCAAGGAAACGATTCCAGCAAAGAGGATGCGTTCTTCTCTTTGTTGCTTAGGAAAAGCATTTCCGGGTTTGTAAGTGTTGTAAAAAACTTTTTGCATTAATTTTTATATTAAAATATAAATAAATTGCTAACAATAAATTGCTCTGAAGAAAGATACAGGCAAAACAAGGTGCTGAGACAGCAATAACATTTATGCTGGCTTGTAAGGCATGGGCACTGCCTTGTACGGTTTCCCAAATTTCTTACTTGCATCTGGACCGTTAAAAAGTCAAGTGAAGTTTATTTATAAATTTTTACCAAAGTGCTGTACAATTAAATAGTAATAATAAGTAAATAAAATAACACAAAACATAATAAAATAACATTCCTTAACTACTATCATCAAGTGCAAAATACGATGGCTATTCAATGCATAAAATACAAACCAACAACCTTGTAATTTGAGTTAAAAGCCAGGTAGAAAGGGTGTGTTTTCATGCTGGATTTAAAATGCTCAAATTAGGTGCAGATCTAATCTGCAGGAGCAAGTTGTTCCAGAGCTGTGGAGCAGCCACCGAAAACGCACAATCACCCGTATGCTTCAGCCTTGTCCGAGGTATCAGCAGTAACAATTGGTCAGACCGAGACGGGGCATAAGGTTTAAGGAGATTCATGAGGTAGACTAGTGCCAAACCATTTAGCAACGTACAAACAAGCAATAAAAGCTTAAAATCAACTCTAAAGCTAACAGGCAGCCAATGAAGAGAGGCTAATATGGGAGTAATGTGCACTCAACTCCGAGTTCTAGTTAAAGGCCTAGCAGCTGCATTTAGAATGAGTGAAGGGACTGCTTAACTCCTGTATACAGAGAATTGCAGTAATCAAGATGGGATGAAATAAAAGCGTGTATGACCTTCTCAAAGTCAGAAAAGCAAAGTAAAGGCTTTACCTTTGTCAACAATCTCAACTAGAAAAAACATTTTTTCACAAACAGAGTTGATCTGTTTGTCCAGTTTAAGGCTGCTGTCAAAAATGACACCCAAATTCCTAACTGAGGATGTACAGTACTGCTCCAGTGGACCAAGACTACCAGCGGGCATACCAAAAACCTCAGAAGGACCAAAAATAACAACCTCAGTTTTGTTCCGGTTAAAATCAAGAAAATTTAAGGACATGCAGCTCTTGATGTCATCAAGACATTTTAATAGAGACTGTGCTGTGTGTAAATAAATTAGGGTGTCATCGGCAGAGTGGTGGAAAGACATACTGTGCCTATTAAAAATACAAACTACAGGAAGTATATAGATGGAAAATAGAATAGGGCCAAGGATGGACCCCTCAGGAACCCCATAATTAAAAATGCCCCTGGGGGATAAACATTTGTCCTATACAAACTGAAAAGGTCCTGTCAATAAGGTTTGATTTAAACCAGTGATGCACAGAGCCTCTAATGCCAACAACCTTTTCAAGGCGAAATAAAAGGATATTGTTGTCTGTTGTATCAAAAGCCACAAGTGCAACAGAAACCCCAGAGTTAGCAGTTTACAGCACAGCATTAAAAACAATTTAGAAGTACTGTCTTAGTACTATGGTATGGTTAAAAAGCAGACTAAAAAGTTCCATGATTTGATTATAAAATTAAATTGAGCGGGCGGCATGGTGGCGCAGTGGGTAGCGCTGCTGCCTCGCAGTTGGGAGATCTGGGGACCTGGGTTCGATTCCCGGGTCCTCCCTGCGTGGAGTTTGCATGTTCTCCCCGTGTCTGCGTGGGTTTCCTCCGGGCGCTCCGGTTTCCTCCCACATTCCAAAGACATGCAGGTTAGGTGGATTGGTGATTCTAAATTGGCCCTAGTGTGTGCTTGGTGTGTGGGTGTGTTTGTGTGTGTCCTGCGGTGGGTTGGCACCCTGCCCAGGATTGTTTCCTGCCTTGTGCCCTGTGTTGGCTGGGATTGGCTCCAGCAGACCCCCGTGACCCTGTGTTCGGATTCAGCGGGTTGGAAAATGGATGGATGGATGGATTAAATTGAGCTGATCGAGGAGTTTAGCAATAAAGGGAACTTGGGATATAGGCCTAAAAGAAAGAAAAAAGAGCATTACATCACTCACTTGGCTGAAACACTGGCAATAAAATTTTAGCAGGCCTTTGAATGGCTGATAATGACATCAATCAAAATGCAAGGGTACCCCAGGGTGCGACAGCCATACAGAAAATGTGCCACTATTACAGGCGGAATGCTGAATGTACAAGCAAGTGTGGTGTATTGTTGAACCATCTTTATATATAAAGCTTGTCTTTAATAAATGAATCTGATAACAAACAGGCTGGCAGGCAAACGAGGACAGTGACTTCAATATGGATCCCCACATCCGTGACATCCCACACAGACAGGTGTCACATAACTTTGGAAATGGCAGAGTCACCATTTTCACATGAAAATTGAAATGTCTTGGATTTCTACAACCAATCTAAAATAAAGAAAAAAAAATAAATATGTGGATCTAAAACAACAAACTTTATAATAGAGATAATGCTGTGGTGACAGAGTGTGGGATATCATTGGAAACAGAAAGCCAAACTAATCAAGAACAATTCCTAAATCAAAGAAAACTCGAGTAAACTCTGAAAAGATTTGTTTTGAAAATCTCACAACTAAGATAACCTAAGGGTGCATTTATATATGCTGGTAGTGATGATGTTACATGACAAAAAAACATGTTGATCAATCCACAACGAAGCTTTCCACCGCAATGAAAAATAACCTTATCAAAATGGCGGCAGCATGATGACACAAAACTAAAAATGAACAAACACAAAAATCAAAATCATAAACTGAAAATAACATAAAATTGATACAATACCAAAACTTAATAAGATTCACAACAAACAGAGACCCTTCTTTTTTAAATTTAATTTTCAAATATAGGGACCTGTTGCTTTGGACTGAGTAGAAGAAACAGCGAAAGTTAGCTTTTCTTTTTTGCACTGAACTGTCTCTTGACAAGTTATAGAAACGCTGTTCCTACCCAGGTTAAAACTACCATTTTTGCTTTGCTAATCTGCCACTCCACTGTGACAATATTCTGCCTATTTTTTTTTGCTTTCAGTGGGTGTTGAGTTTACTACACAAAGTCTGTCCGATGTCTCTGAAATCATCTGTGTTTTTCTAAAGGCAGCTTCCTTTTGCTTTGTCAGACCGAATGAGGTTCCCACATGGCTACACTACTGTTCTTCTGTATATGCAGCTGTGGATCTTCTAACGAAATGTCACATGGCAATATTATACCATTTGGTAATAGCCTGAATATTGCTATAACTGTATTGGGAACAGTAATGGTCCCAATAATGTCTGACAAAGGTTTTTTTTGGGACAGTCCCAAAACATATGGCCAAGAGAGACAGGTGCCAGACAACATTGTTTGTAACGGAAGTCTTGGCCAGAGAACATTTTAAACAAGGTAAGTGCTTGTGATATATTTCTGGTTGGGTCACACCATGTTTTGCATACACTCATGAGTGTGTGCTACCCTCATGGCATGCTCCTCTGCACAAGCTACAAAAACTGAAATAATGCAGTCAAGGCTCAAATGTTTTTTCTACTGACATTAACTGAATATTCTCATTGTGAAAATGTAAATACGATAAAAAAATAAATATTGCAAATAAGTACAAACTGCTTACATAGAAGGTGTTTTACAAGCAATAAACAATGAGAAGCCAGTTTGTTATTTTAAACGTGGTGGCCATACCGTGTAGTTGTTGGCTATACTAAAATACTAATGGCAACTAATATTTGCTAACATTTTCTCTATTTACAGACAGGTTGTGTCCAATGCTTTAATTCTAAATGATAAAAGAAAGTTGAATGTATAATAAAATGTGCCATACTCTTGCTTTAAAATGTTGAAATGTTTCTGTTGAAAACAGAATTTTCAATTTTATTACATTTTTACACACGTGTCAACACAAGTGTATCTTGTCAATGGATGATTTTCGTTTAGGCTAAACAAATTTTCATGGTTCAAAAACAGTGACTGTACTAGACGAACATTAAATCGAAGAAGTGGTCAAATAGATGGTTGTATCCTGTAGAGTTTTGAGTGCCTTGTAAAAATGTATAGGAATTTTTGAAAGTGGTGGTCGCACTTCATGTTTTGGCTAGCTAAAAAAGGGATAAAATTGGACAAATCGGTCATATTGTTAAATTTTAATATTTACACAGAGAATCATAGCACTTTGAATAAGCTACCAAGTAGCATGGTAGACAGTAGGACTCTGGGGACTTTCAAAACTCGACCTGATGTTTTTTAAGAAGAATTAAGTGGATAGGACTTGTTAGGCTCAATGACCTGGTTTTGCCTAGATTGTTCAAATGTTCTAAATGTTCTTTATAGACCTCCTGTAATTAATGATACTTTCATCTCTGAATTCTCTGATCTCTTGGCTGATATCACCCTCTCTCATGATAAAGTTTTTATTGTTGGTGATTTCAACATTCACATTTGTTGTCAATCGAAACCTTTGGTCAATGACTTCTATCACTTTTGAACTCATTTGATTTTATACAGCATATTAATACGCCAACCCACTCTCTCGGTCACACCCTTGATCTTGTTCTTACTCGTGATATTTCAGTGAATAATATTGATTTATGTGATGTTTCTTTTACTGATCATTTTTCTATAATGATGGATCTGAATATTACTGTTGATGTCCCGACTAATAGCTGTCTCCCACGCTGCTCGCACTTTTTAAATTCTTCTGTCATACCTGATTTTAAAACCAGTCTTTATGTGCATGACCAAAATAATGGTATCGATGAGTCTGTTGTAAAATTTAATTCTTCCTGTAAAACGATTTTAGACTCAATTGCTCCGCCCAAGATACGCAGTAATAAGGGTAGACCTGCTCCCTGGCTTAATGAAAATACATGATCACTGCGCCGTGCCTGTCGAACTGCTGAACGGCGTTGAAAAAAAAATGGACTGATTGTTTCTAAACAGATTTTTAGGACTTCTCTTTTCAATTTCCAGGCCGAAGTTAAGATAACGAAACAAAACTTCTTTGCTGATTTAGTATCCCGTCACTCAAAGAATCCTAGGGTCTTATTTAATTCAATTAATGTGGCCATTCACCCCCACTCTGCAATGGGATCAAATAGCATTGTTCATTCATGTGACCAGTTTCTATCATTCTTTGTCAGCAAAATCGATACTATCCGCCGTGGCATTGCTCACATGGGCTATGAACTTTCTACTGTTAATCATGACATTGTCTTAGAATCCTTTGATCTAGTCTCACTTTCACAGCTAAAAAGAACTATTGACACCCTTAAACCAGCCCCCAGTCCTCTGGATATTGTACCACCACGTCTCTTAGTGGAAGCCTTTGATGTGTTGGGCTCACCCTTATTAGCCATCATCAATGATTCTATTAGTTCGGGAGTTGTGCCCTCATTTTTTAAACATGCTGCAGTCCGTCCCCGTCTAAAAAAGGCAGAATTAGATCCTAGAGTTTTAGCCAATTTTTGTCCAATTTCCCAACTGCCATTTCTGGCTAAAATTTTAGAAAGAATTATTTATAATCAATTGGTTGATCACCTTAACTCCAATAATTTATTTGAGATCTACCAATCTGGCTTTAGGCGTTATCATAGTGTTGAAACAGCACTCCTGAAAGTGTTCAATGACATCTCTCTTATTACTGACTCAGGTGATGTGGCAGTATCTTCTCCTCCTTGACCTGTCCGCTGCCTTTGACACTATTGACCATGAGATATTGCTGTTGCGGCTTGAACATCTTGTTGGGCTTAAAGGGGCTGCTCTTAACTGGTTCAGGTCATATTTAACTGGTAGACACTTTTCAGTGACTTTTAATTCATCTTCTTCTTCTACTGCTCCTCTTAAATATGGTGTTCCTCAGGGATCTATTTTGGGTCCTATTTTATTCTCTATATACCTTCACCCTATTGGAGCTATTTTTAGGAAATTTAACATTTCTTTTCACTGCTATGCTGATGATACTCAGGTTTATATTCCTGTCTGCAACTCTACAGCAAATCAACTCCACAACTGTCTGTCTGAACTAAGATCCTGGATGGCTAATAATTTTCTTGATCTAAATCAAAATAAAACGGAGGTGCTTATAGTGGGTCCATCAGCTAAAGCCCAAATTGGTCTTAGACTTCTCGGCTCTTTCTCTGTCTTTTCCAAACCTCAAGTCCGCAATCTTGGTGTTACCTTTAATAGTAACCTCTCTTTTGAGAAACAAGTAAATTCTGTAGTCAAGAGTTGCTTTTTCCAACTTCGTCTATTAGGTAAGATAAAGCCTTTTTTTTCTTCTAGGGATCTTGAGATAGCTACTCATGCATTTAATTTTTCTCGCCTTGATTACTGCAACTCGCTGTATTCTGGGATTAATAAATGCCTGATACACAGGTTACAGTTTTTCCAAAATGCTGCCGCTCGCTTTCTGGTTGGGGCAAGAAAGTATGACTCTGTTTCTCCAATATTAGCTTCTTTACACTGGCTGCCTGTCAGTTTTTGAATTGATTTTAAAATCTTGCTGCTAGTTTTTAAATCTTTACATGGGCTTGCTCCTGCCTATGTATCTGAACTGTGTGTTTTACATCGGCCATCTAGAGTGCTTAGATCTTCTGGTCAGCTGTCTCTTGTTGTTCCTCGTACCAAGTGTAAACTAAGGGGGACAGGGCTTTTGCAGCTGCTGCTCCTCGCCTGTAGAACGCTTTACCTCATCACATAAAGGAGTCGTCTACAATTGAATTGTTCAAAACAAGACTAAAGACTCATTTCTATTCACTTGCATTCCATGACCTTCAGTAATACTGGATGGTTTCCTCTTTGTGATTACATAACATTACTTCTATTTATTACGTATTTTATTTTATGTTCATATATTTTATTTCTATTTATGTTTTATGTTAATTTGTTTTGTTTTTCTTTTATTCTTTTATTGTAAAGCACTTTGGCCACAGCATTACTATGTTGTTTTAAATGTGCTATATAAATAAATTGACATTGTCATTGACATTAAAAATTCAAAGACTTCCTACATAATAAGGGGAGCAATGCATCAAAACTATACAGTCCAAGAAAAATTGGAATGTCTGGTTAGCCTATTTTCATTATTTTTTGAAATTCCGATGGAAAGATGTCTTTCACAATGATGCCTCAAGTCATCGTAGGGTGTACATTTTAAATTAGGAGTGGCAAAGTGCAGAAACATAGGTTTGTATCTTCATTGTTGCAAGAGAATATAGTTTCTATCACCAATATTAAAGCAAGACTAGGGAAGCCTAGTAACATTTCTGACCGGCATTTGACATAAGAAATGTTTTCCTGAATAATAAGATTTCTAACATCGGTGTTTAAAGGATGTTTATGTATTAGCAATAAAAACATCACTAGTCCCAATAAACAAGTGTCTTCCAGGTATTGAGTGCAAAAAGTATTAAATGAAAAAAATGATAATTATGCATGGATGCAAATGATGCAACAACATGAGCTTTAAGTGTCTTCTACATTTGTGGCATATTTTGAGTGAATAATGAACCACCATATTGCTGCTAAATGTATGGTAGTTAATAGTAATTGGTAATCACAGCAAAGAGATTAAACATGACATGATTGTCCCACTGAAAGAAGCTTGAAGGGAAGGATGAACTTGAGACAGGTAGGATAGAATGGAAGGGAGTGATGTGGCGGGAGTAACGGCGTCATTCCTGTTAGTTGTAGTCGGTTGCATAGCAGGCATAGTAAGATGCTATATAAATAAAATTTATTATTATTATTAGTAGTAGTAGAAATGCATAGCCTTGAATATAGGGATTGTGTGTAATTTTTCATTTTTTTATTTGTGTTATTGTTAAAAACATACTATTTTATTTTAATTAATTATTTGTTCGAGTTGCAAGAAACCTACAGAGCCCATTCTGAAAATTTTTGGGAGGGGGCAATCTGATGACCACCAAACAGTATCATGTTTACTTTTACATCATTTTCTGTTTACAGAACAAACTGATTAGTAGTTTGATGTTACAAACACAGTTATACTTTACAAAAACGGATATTGATATGTGTATAAGTATACATTCAATCCCAGGTCACTAGATCCATGAAGCAGTAGCACAAGACCCGTGATTATGTGCACTAGTCACCAGCTACATGTCCATTACGGAAGAGATCATCTCGCAGCTACGAAGAATTATGCACCATTTCAAGTTGAGGAGGTTGCTCCATAGGCAGGGCTTTGTAAAAGCGCTGCCAAGTTGTATCAGCCAGGGATGAATCACTCTTAGCATGAGCAGGCATCGCATCATACAAATTAACAGTGTCAAAGTCAGCGGCAAGTGCACCTATAAAAACGGCAATGTCATCAAAAGAATTCCATCTAGTGCAACAATAGTGAGCAGTCCTGCAAAAGTACCATGTTAAGAGCAAAGGATCCATTCTGACTCTTGGTGCCAGTGCCACAATAAAAGATAAAAAATAAAAATCAAGACATTAAGGGAGAAATTAATATTTTGTTTTCCTTTTAATTCATTCAATTGGATCATGACTGTGGTTTTGCAATCAACTTGTAAAAAGATAACATGGTTTTATTCTTCAGTTAAATAAGTATAACATTTTAAAATATCAAAATATTTTTTAAACATCATTTTTATGTAGACAATGTAGAAATGTTGTAAAGGGCAATAATATAATGAAATTCTGTTTCAATGGAGTACTAGGGTGTTGTACTGTGTTAGCCATTATGAATGTAGAGAAAAGCCAAGCAAAATGACACCTTTTATTGGCTAACTAAAAAGATTACAATGTGCAAGCTTTAGAGGCATCTCAGGCCCCTTCTTCAGGCAAGATGTAATACAGAAACTGGAGTTCCCTGTGTTTATATACACACTCTAGGACAAGAAACAACATTGGTAAATCTTTAAATGAGAAATTTTAAATGTAAAAAATTAATTGATTCATTCAGGCTATTTCCTGAACCTCCCCTCCTGGCATACAGACAAGCACCAAACCTTCAGCAACTAATTGTCCGAAGCTCCCTAAGTGAACCAACAGAAAATGGCACATCTCCATGTCTACAGAAAAGATGTAAAACATGTGCCCACATTTATGATACAGACCGTATAGTTATACCACACTGCCGACTTGAACATCACACAAAGGGATCATTTTCCTGCAGATCATCTAATGTAGTCTACCTAATTCTCTGCATGAAATGTTCTGACACTGCACTCTATGTGGGAGAAACTGGACAAACACTCCACCAGAGAATGAATTTGCACAGGTTCCACATTAAACATGGCAACACAAATGTTCCTGTAGCGGCCCACTTCAACAGCCATGGACACTGTGAGAGGGACTTTAAAGTCACAGTGCTTATGGGCAACTTCAAAACACAGCAAGAGAGAAAAGAATGGGAAGTTAAACTCATGCTAAAATTTAATACGTTACAACATGGCTTGAATAAAGACAAGAGTTTTATGGCCAGGTATGAGGATTGTTTACATCTCTCAGAATGACAGACAGCCTGTCTACAGACCCACATTGTTTTGAAAAACTCATTACAAACTTCAAAAGACTTTGTTGGACAGTTATCTTATCCAGAGATCTTGACCATACATTGTTCTTCTCTCTCTTGTTAAATTAACCTTAGCCTGAATGAATCTATTAATTTTTTACATTTAAAATTTCTCACTTAAAGATTTACCAATGTTGTTTCTTGTCCTAGAGTGTGTATATAAACACAGGGAACTCCAGTTTCTGTATTACATCTTGCCTGAAGAAGGGGCCTGAGTTGCCTCAAAAGCTTGCACATTGTTTTTAGTTTTTAGTTAGCCAATAAAAGGGGTCATTTTGCTTGTTTCAATGGACAAACTTATCTTTTTCTACAGATAGTAAACATCATCTCAAACAGTCTGGTAGGAAGCAATCAAGTAGATTTAAAATCTACTGCACAGCTAGTATATACTCTTAAAATGACTTGAAATGTGTCTAAAATGTAAAACAAATAAAATCCAAATTAATCTTATTTTTATGCTAATATTTTTCACAGCATACTTTGCTGAGTAGATACACTGTTAATAAGCTTGTTTTTATTACCCTGTAGTGCTTAGCTTTCTTAAAATATCCCTGACATTTAATCTTTGTGTATTTGCATTTGTGCATTTATTATCTTCTTTGCAATGGTACATAATATATTAGAATACTAATTTTGTAGAAATTATAAGAAGTACTCCATATAGTAAACAGATCTTTACAAAAATGCAAGACAATTTAACCTTGAAACCAGATTACCAAAAACTTTATATCTTATTAGGAAACTGAACCTTTCGGCATCTTGAAACAATCGTTCAGCAGGTTTCAGCAGACCGTAACTGTACTGTACCTCCAAGTATCCTCTGAACAATCTTAATTTTACATTCTGTATTTTTAAAATTTTTAGTTGTATGTGTGCAGATCCATTTATGACCTTAATGGATCCTAATTATACCTATTTTTAATTCTCCTCATATGAATGCTGACCTTGCACTACTATTTACATGTTCTTTTTAGGTTTGAAGGCTTTACCTTGAATAACAAGATGAAATTCCTGTAGAAAAGCTAAAAACCTTGCAAGAAAAAAAATAAAAGAAATCAAAAGCCCTGTCCACTTTTTCTGAAGCCTTTGCCGGTGTTTTATTATATTAGGGTCCTAAGGTGATCCTATTTTCATTTTTAGACTTATCATGTATGCTAATAACTAATTATAACAGATCATAGGAAATTTCAATTTTCATGTGGATAATCAGTGTAATGCTAAAACAGCAGAATATATTAACTTGTTGCACTCTTTTGATCTTAGCCAGCACGTCAGTCAGGGTACACATTGTAATTAAGAATTTCAAAAGGATAAACCGTTGGCATGAGGCAGGTCATGGATATTGGTATTTCTGTCAATTTCTGCATTCTATTTATTATAGAAATACCAGTAACTAGAACTAAAGAGCAGCCTGTTGTTAAAAAAATGTTATTTTGATGCATCTGCAGGGTCTAGGTACGCTAATATTCTGAATAACTGTCCTAGCTCAGCCAGCAATGTTATCAATAAGGTTTGTGGAGGTCTTAATCTGGTCTTGCTGTAAGCTGTAGATATTACAGAAGAGTTAATAGTTGTCATTCATCATGTGCCCATGTTTTCCTAATAACCGAAATAATCCAGCAGTCACCAAAGCATATGCAATACCTAGTCAGTGGTGGGCCAGTATTCGTTAAGGATGTCTCATCACTGCACTAACTTTACTATAGAGCACAAGCTCTGTATAATACATATTATGAGAGATGTCATATCAGATCTCTGCAGAGATATTTCCGTGACAGGTTGAAGGAGTACAGTATGGAAAAACACGGCAGTATGTTTCAATAATCACTTTCCAAACCTGCAGTTCAGGGATTTCTTAACTAGGAAAATCGTCTCTGCCTCTTGTAACTAAAGATTATTGGTTAAATGTATGTCGATACACATTTCTCTATCTTCTTATATAATACGCTACCGTGGCTGTCTGTTTGTCTGTCCAAGATTTTAAATCACCTGCTGCTTGCAAACCATTTGACCTATTGATCTGAAATTTGTTACACATATACTACGTGACATCTACAAACCGCTTTCAGGGTGATGATTGACCTCCAAGGTTATACCTCTTTTTATTTTTATTTTATTGTAGAATCAACTCTCGACAGCACGGCAGCCGTGTGGTGCATGCGCACAGGCGCTGTTCTCATCCCTACCACCTTCGCCATCACTTCCTCTACCGCTTCATATCTTAAATCATTCCTGAGGCAGATCGAAGACTTGAGTGCCAGCTTAAGGGAAAAATTAAAGAAAACGTATTAAGTAATTCCAACACAAACACTGACTTAATCAGTTTTAATGTGAAATGATGCCGACGAAAGAAGAGAAGAAGTGGGCTGCTAGGGTGGAGAAAAGAAGAGCTGCTCAGGAAGCAGCAAGGTCATCAACCTCTGAGCAAACGAATGCTAAACATACAGAGATAGAGGATGAAAACTAGGAATGCTCAAGTCAAGTCAAGTATATTCACTGCATGTTATTGTGCAGTGCGCCGTTACTGTTTTTTTCATATTATGCAATGTAAATATTCTCATGCATCAATTGTCTTTTTTCTGTGGCATTGAGTTAGAAATATTTATGTTTCATACTATACATCAGTTCAAATATAAAAGCAGTCTGACGTGTATAATTCATTTTGTAAAATTACCCACTATACTAAGTCCACTGGACCTCCTCATGAGGTCTAAATTAGTTTGCAAAGTTCTTTTTCTTCTTCTCCGACTCCAAGAAGCACACTGCAACTGCACTTAGTCTGCTGCTAACCCATGGCTCTGGAGCACACTGCAACAGCATTAAACCCCACTAAGACTAGATAATCACAGGATCATCCCCAGCCGATAGTACACTGTAACTGACACTAAAAGACTGACTTTGGTACTTACCTCTGGCCTCACTGAGCAAACAGGAACACTCTCCTCATCATCCTGCTCTGGTATTTGGGGGACGGGCAATGATGGATATATTGAGTAACAAAGAGTAGCAGCACACTGATACCCTGGACCTTTATTGTTAGTTTTACTAATTAGTCCTTCGCTTGTAAAGTAAATGAATCAGTCATTGTGTCATTACCATTAAATGCAATTGAAGTGCAAATCCATGAGTTGTCCTCCTGATTGCAGCAACCCTCCCTTATTAGTTTTTCAAATCTTAATCTCACCAAGACAAGCTTGAGGTGATCCGTGGCATAAAAATGTATAAGCAGCTTGGCTATCATCGGCATTAACTGAGACCTTGCACAGAAACTGTCATTTGGTGACGTTATAGATGACTTTTTCTTCAGAAAATGTAGGTGTGTGCTGTTGTGATATGCGACAAAGAGCCTGAAGAAAACCACAGACATTCATGTTAAAAGTTATAGTTAAGATTGTGTACTTCTGTTTTTATTTATTTATGTATGTATTATTATTCAAATTAAAGCTGTTGTAAGAAATACTAATGCAGTGGATTCAGGAACGGGAACGGTTGGGGTTTGGGTGGGAGTGTAATGTAAGAAAATTTTGCTTAGGGCCCCAGTTTGGGTATGGGCAGCATAGATGACAAACATTGTGAAAGGACTGACCAGAATAACACAACAATAAAAAAACGGCATCAGGGCAAGTGGTATCCATTAATACCGCCCAACTGTTGTTATAATAATAATAATAATAAGTCTTTGCATTTATATAGCGCTTTTCTCACTACTCAAAGCGCTCAATTTGTTGAACACTAAAACAAGAAGAAACAGCTACCGAGTACAAAAGTAGATAAGCAGCAGAACATTTTTAGTTCAATTGAACTAATGCAATGTATCAGAATCATTAAGCGACTAAGTTATTTTCATGTTTCTCCAGATTCTTACATTATACAGTCAGTCTAAACATATATTTGTATTCAGTTTGAAGATGTCTATGCTCATCACAAATCTGTTTCAGGAAGTAAAATGTTTGAAAAACAATCAGAATAAAGAGACAGTTGTAAGAAGACATAAGCATTGGAAAGAACGACAAATAGAGGGCTTTATATATTTACAAGTTGTAAAATCAACTCTTTAATGAAATACAATGTAAGAGAAAAATGTGCTGAAACTTCCTTTGTTTAACTAGGGCATCCTGATTTAATTTGTATCAGTATATTTAATTTAGAAAAAAATGAGGTCATATATTTCACTTTATATTTTGTTCTCGGAAAACAGTTTACTTATAACAAGTCTCCATCCATCCTTCCATTTACCAACCCGCTGAATCCGAACACAGGGTCACGGGGGTCTGCTGGAGCCAATCCCAGCCAACACAGGGTGCAAGGCAGGGAACCAATCCGGGGCAGGGCACCAGCCCACCGCAGATAACAAGTCTCATTTCTTTTAACAACATAACACCCATAACTCTTAATGATGGGATTTTACACACTCAATAGTAGAGGTTTGTTTATGGACCATACCATTTATCTGTATGCTGATTGATGTGAGTTGTGTCAGAGCAGACCTCTCATCTAAAGAATCCTAAATGACTGCCCATTGTCTTTTGAGTGTCTGGCTCTTAATCTAATAACAAAATCAGGTCCTGTCTTACTCATTGTTCTCTATCGTCCCCCAAAATACAATGCTTCTTTTTTATATGACTGAATTATTAACCCACGTAAGTTTTTTTCGCAGAGAGTCATTCTTCTTGGCGATTTCAACATCCATATTGACATTACTACATGTAAGCTGAGAAATGAATTCCTATCCTTACTGGACTGTTTTGATTTGGTGCAACATCGTGATTTTCCTACTCACTCTGGTGGTCACATATTGAATCTGATCTGCACATCTGGCATATCTGTCATCAACACTTATAGTAGTGATTTAGGACTCTCTGATCATAAAGCAGTACTTGTCATTGTCTCATTACCCCCTCTCCTCTTACCTGTAAGTGTCAAACTTCTTTTAGAAACCTTAAAAATATCTGTCCCTCAATCCTTGCTAGTTCTATATCAGATCCTTTTCTGTCTTCACCTATTCTATCAACACTAAGTCTTGTTGATCACTAAAGCACATCTCTTCTTTCACTACTAGATAAAACAGTTCCATTAAGCTCTCAGCTCCATGGTACAATTCAGAGTTATGATCTATGAAAGCAGCTGGCCGATGCCCTGAGAGAACGTCACTTAAGACTGACCTCTCTGTGCACATCCAGGTTTTCTCTGACCTTTAAAGGGCTTATAGAGATGTAATAACTGCAGCCAAGAACACACATTATGGCAGAATAATAGAACGTGGCCATGATAACCCAAGGGTTTTGTTCTCTGTAGTTAAAACTGTAAACTACCTGTACTTCAACCTGTATCTGGCCCAATTACCTCCTCTACTGAAGTCTGTGAAAAATTCCTCCACTTTTTCTGCAATAAAATTAAAGATCTAAATAATTCAACTAACATAAATACATCATCCACTCATATATTTACCTGTCTTCCCACTCCATCCTGCTTTATTTCAAAATTTTCACCAGTCCCATCTGCATTTGTTAACTACCTGCTTTTTAAGATGAGGCCGACTTCTTGTGTACTGGACCCCATCCCCACTACAATTCTTGAATCCTGCCTTCATGCTACAATCCCGACTGTTATGACAATAATAAATTCATCCCTTGACACTGACTTTGTGCCAACCAGTTTTAAAATCACTTGTGTAACTCCAGTCTTAAGAAAGTCTGGTCTTCATGCTGACAATCTTAACAATTTTCAGCCCATCTCTCACCTTTTCTGTCAAAAGTTCTTGAGCGTGTTGTAGCCTCTCAACTCACCAATTACTTAACTTCTAATAATTTGATGGAACCCATTCAGTCTGGTTTCAGGGTGTAGCATAGCTGCGAAACTGTTCTGCTTCATGTAACCAAATGATTTGCTTATGGCAGCAGACTCTGGACAAACCAGCATATTAATTCTGTTAGATCTTAGTGCAGCATTCAACACTGTCAGACATGACATTCTACTGTCCAGAATGGAGAACATGCTGGGTATCTCTGGCACTGCCCTCCAGTGGTTTCAGATGTACCTGACTGACAGGCAAGATTTTGTTAGTCTTGGCAACAGCAGATCCAGCTCAGCGCCAGTCACACAATGAGTCCCTCAGGGCTCTGTTCTCAGCCCTCTGCTCTTCTGTCTCTATATGCTTCCCCTTGGCCATATTATTCGTAGCTATGGACTGGGTTATTATTTTTATGGAGATGATACTCAACTCTATGTTAATGTTAAAAGTGAAACATCCTCATGGCTTTCTCAGCTCACAACTTGCCTCACTGAAATTAAAACCTGGATGGTGGAATTAGCACTAAAGCACAACTTCAGAAAATGAGCTCTTTTTCAGTCACTCTTGATGGCGATCTCATCAGACCTTCTCTTGATGCAAAGAATCTTGGTGTCATTTTTGATTCCTCCCTTTCTTATTCCACCCACATAAACCACATTAAGATACTTTCTTACTTTCACCTCCGTAACATATCCTGTGTTCACTTATTCCTCTCTTTTTCTAATGCTGAGAAACTTGCCCATGGTTTTATTACATCCCAGATCGATTATTGTAACTCCCTACTGGCAGGTGCTGCTTCTAATCTTATATCACAGCTTCAGTTTACTCAAAATTCTGCTGAAAGAGTCCAAACATGGACCAGCAACAGTAAGCACATAATACCCATCTTGCTTCACCTCCACCGGCTCCCTGTGTCTTACAGGATTGAATATAAAATTCTATTTTTCACCTACAAAACTTTAAATGGCCTCACACCGGACTACATCAGTGACCTTCTCCATCACTATGCTCCTGTTCATCCACTAAGGTCCTCTGATTCTGGCAAACTTGTTGTGCCCCATATTAACCTGCACTGTTTGGGTGACAGGGCCTTCAGCTGTATAGCGGCCAGACTTTGGAATGACCTCCTGAAATTAATTGGATCAGCGGACTCCATTCATTTTTTAAAAAACTTAAAACTCATCTGTTCAGAAAGGTGTTTAACTTTATCTGACATTCTGCCTCCTCTTTTCAGTGCTCCTCTCTGTCCAGATGCTCAGAATAATTTGTGTGTGTGTTATATCACAAAAGATGTTATCTTCTAGTCTTTTCTTTTAGTATAAAATTTTAGTGCTTTACTCTGGTTTATTGTCTTTTATTCTATTTAATGCTTTGTGTTTCCTGTATCTATATGTTTTAGTGTTCTATTCAGGAAACAGTTGTATCCATATGTAACATACTTGCTGTTTCTTGATGAGACTCTGTGAAGAGTCTCATCAGTGCCTTGAGCATGGGAAAGGTGCTATATTAATAAAATGTATTATTACTATTATAATTTAAATGCTTCATAGTCAATATATGTAAATGAGCCTAGCTGATTAATGGAAGTATCCTGATGGATTTATTCAGTGTGCCATGCTGCATTAAAAGAGTGCATTTGGGACTGCACCTATAGATAGATAGATAGATAGATAGATAGATAGATAGATAGATAGATAGATAGATAGATAGATAGATAGATAGATAGATAGATAGATAGATAGATAGATACTTTATTATAGGTGTAAATAAATGATGTACATGTTTCGGGTTCATATATTACGATGGCTCAAAACCCTTCTTCATTTACTGAGTATTTTCCACAACATACATAATCCATCCATCCATTATCCAACCTGCTATATTGTAACTACAGGGTCACGGGGGTCTGCTGGAGACAATCCCAGCCAACACAGGGCGCATGGCAGGAAACAAACCCCAGGCAGGGCGCCAGCTCACCGCAGAACATACATAGTTTAATAGTAAAATTTAATCAGAATGTAAAAATTATTTACTCATTTATCTTTAAGAATTAGTTTTACAGTTTGCATACTAATATATAGAAAATGTATTCCAGTTGTTGCTATTTTAAAAAGTTTTCTAATAAACTCATTTGTGCACAAAAAAACTATATTTTATAGAAGGTAGTATCATATTACACAAATAAATAGCATTTTGTTTAGAGAATGTTGGGGAAATATCTATTTTGGAGAACTATATGTATGATCCATGTATTTATCAATGTGGATAAACTCTAAGTAGGCTAAGTAGTTTAAATCTGCTTACTGTTTCTCAAGTCTGACATTGCTGCCTCTGTATTGTAATTGGAATAGATGAATCCATCTATTGTTTTTTATTTTCCTAAAAAAAGACAGACAAATTCTGAGAATGTATTAATCCTTGAGGACTTACAATGCTGTCACAGATTTTTGAAAATTATTTATTTTTATACTCTAACCAAGATTAGCATTTGGTGCAATTAGTAATAAATGTAACATTGGTAAAATGGGTGACATGGTGGTTCAGTGGAAGTAATGCTACCTCGCAGTAAGGAAACCAAGGCTCGTGTCCCAGGTCCTCCAAGCGTGAAGTTTGCATTTTGTCCCTGTGTCTGCATGGGTTTAATCCAGGTGCTCTGGTTTCCTCCCACAGTTCAAAGACATGCAGGTTAGGTGAATTGGTAATTTTAAATAGGCCCTGGTGTGTTTGTGTTTACCCTGAAATGGACTGGCATCCAGGGTTTGTTCCCTTCCTTGTGCCCTATGCTAGCTGGGATAGGCTCCAGGATCCCCCCCATGACCCTGTTCTAAGCGGGTTAGGAGTAAGCAGGTTATAAAATGACTGACTGAATTTGCTAAAATCCTTAGGAATTACTGATTCTGTACTTTAGTTGGCACTTGTATGACTGATATTGGCCCTGGTGACTGATTTCTGCCAAATAAGCCTATGTCTTGTGATGGATGGCCGGGGATCCTGCTCAGATGGGACGCCCTTTATATGAGAAGACCGGGGGAATGGGCACACTACCAGGAGTACCTCCCCCGGAATATGAGAGGGCAGCCCCCTGGGTTTACATCGGGGCCACGGATTTGGAGCTCAGAAGCTCAACCCGCTGGGGGTCCGTGGTCATCACCGAGGGCACCTGGACAGCTCCAGAGTCTGGGCATACAGCTCTTCCGCCACACCCGGAAGTGCTGTCGGAGGTTAATCGTGGGAGACCTGGAGCACTTCCGGGTGCACTATAAAGGAAGCCGGCTCACTCCATTCAGAAGCCAGAGTCGGGAGGAGGAGGATGAAGCTTGGGGAGAGAGGAGTAGAGGCGGTGAAAGGGAGAGAAGGACTGAATACTGTGTTGGAGCACTGTGTTGTGTGCAGGACCGTTAGTAATAAAAAAGTGTGCATTTTGGACATACGGTGTCTGTCTGTCTGTGTCTGGGGCCTATCTTCTACAGTCTACATAGATAGTCAGATCACAATGTACTGATTTACAAAGGGAAAATCACTTGTTATGCCATGAAACAAAATTGTCTTGTTGTACTTTATTCTACACATGCAGCCACAGAATCCACATGCATATTCACATAACTTGAAAAAATATTCATTATATACAGTATATAGATATAACTGTATGTTAAACATACATTAAATATTCTGTAAAATTTCAAAATACTGTACATTATGCATAAATAATAAATATGCTACTAAGTTATTCTACAGATGCCGTTATTTAAGCAGTTTACTTTGTTTTGTAACACTCTACTAAAAAATGTTTGTATTCAATGTGTTACCTTGGTGATTGTGATTTCTATACTTTGCACATTTAAAGAAGTCATTTTTTGGACGTAATATAAGGAATTAGCAGTACAGTGCATTAGTCAATGCAGCGCTGCACCGTAATGAGGATGTTTTTTGGTTTTATCTTTATATCATCTGTGTATAACTATTAATTATGGATGAAATTTTCTTTTTTTCATGTATTTGTCTTTTCTGAAGCTGCATAGAAAGAAAACTTTATAGTAAAAATTATTATAAGGTAACTTGAAAAAAAATTGATTTGCATTTATCGCAATGTTTATTTTGCTTCTAATAACTGATAAATAAACTATTACCGACTGTCATTCATTGTCACGATTGCATCAAAAGGGAAAAAAGATTTTGGAAACATTTTGAGAGTATATTACTTTATAAAACATCCTTTATAGCTAAAGTGTGCCCAAATTTCAACCTGTTATAATTATTTAGTGTCTTGCAAAATGTGCAGAGGTAGGCCACATTTTCAGGTTAGCAGCTTGACTATAAATGAATCACTACAGGTTGGAATGTCAAAATCTACGCACAGCACTTTCAAGGCTAAGTCCTGCACTAATGCAAATATATGCAGATTAATGAAATGGAGCAATACAATGAATTAAAATGAAAAAATATATATATTTATATATATATTTTTATTCCCAGGTAAGCTGAATTATATTATTCTAGGCATACCATTTAGTGGATGGACAGTCTCAAAATAAATTTAGTTTTAAAATGTCAGCATATAAGGGATAATTATAAATTGCTACTTAAATTATACTTGAAGTCATATAATTACCATACAAAATAAAATTTGCATTACTGAGGAGTGAGCATGCATTAACAGTTCAATGGACAAGATCTTTTATACATATGTATACATTTAAAAAGATTCTAAGTGTATTCATTTGGGCCTGAAGTCTTGTCTTTATGTATCTAGTTAACATTTGAAAAATATCCAGGCTGGAATTAGTTTTTTTAGGGTAAATATATTATACGGATTCATAGATACTGTATGTATATCTCATTAATTGTTTTTATATTATACTAGTAGTAATTCATTAGGAAGGCAAGGCATAATGCTTAAATTTAAATATTTACTTAAAAGTATAATCTCTTTAAATAACATTAGCTAATTTGAATAATCACAACTCAGTCATTTTCTTCTTTTTAGGGTATACAACACTAAAGACAAAGAAAAGCCTTGAATGGCTGTCTACTTGCTAACATTTTATTCCTGTAGTATAGAGTCCATTTTAGGAAAGTGTCATTTTTCACTTCTTCAGTCATCAAACATCACCATCACTCCACATCATGTATTAGTAGTCACTCATCACTCATCGCTGTTTGTGTGATGCTCCAGCAGTGTTGATTAAAATATATGGCTTCTGTTATCCCTTATGGAAAGGTAGTATTTCACAAAAATATAATTTCAAAGGTAGGAACAGGGCAGGTACAGTATTGGGGACGGCTTTTTAATAAAAGAAAAAGTAGGCTTTGAAGATTTCAAAGGAAGCACTATTCCTTTAAGCAACTTCTGCTGTTTTTTTTTTGTTTCATATACTGTTGCAGGTAGCTTCTTTTTCATGGCTTTTAACTTTTACATGAATGTATTACCTTCGTTAAATACTCATGCTTTTCAGAGAAAGTCAGAGCGTCTTGCGTCAATTTTGCTAAACAGAAATGAGTTACACACTTTCCTGGCTTGTAATAAGTGCTGATAAATCATTGTAGATTGAGCAGCATCATCCTTTTGCTCTGCAGACCTAAAGCATTTGGTAGAGATGTGGTAGACATATTCTGCGGGACAGATTTAACTGCAGATTGTGGAGAGCTTGCAGGATTTGTTGAAGTATCTCTTTTGCCAGCAAAAGTTAGCAGTAATGAACGGTTATGAATGTCAGTAATGAACGTTACCGATGACTAGTGAAATCGATAAATTAAACAGGCAAGTTTTAATTTACACAGTTTTGTGAAACTGACCCTAAAAATTCTTTTTGCAGTCATTTACCAAGTGGGCGATATATTCACTAAAAAGAGTTCTTTGGAGGTTTCTGGTGTTTTTTTTATTTATTTTGTTGGCTTCTTTTGAGTGGAAAATGGCTTCCTAAAGTTTTGTTCAAATTACCATATTTACCTGTTTTCTTTTCAGTAGCTGTGTAATGCAAGTAATTTGTATCACACTAGTAAAATTATTTCCACATGAAATTCACCAAAGTGCACCATTGTACAAATTACTGTTTTCTCTCCATGTAAAGAGGCTACTAAGTTACAGTTGCAACTGTTTCCCCACCACCCCATTATTTAGCAACTGAATTATCCTGGTTGAGAATATATACATTTTCCCACTAGAAATCTTTATTTTAATACTAAATGACAGTCATACAAATACATGATTAATGCTTGAAAATGCTTACAGATAAGAAATAAACAAAAAAAAAAGTGAAATAGATTGTTTCGGTTATCACTTTCAGCAACCACGTTTCCGTGCACTGAAAGCATTTAATCAAGATTGACTCATAAGTTGGTGGAATATTTACAAAAACTAATTTAAAAATGCCATGCTGTTGTATTGAGAATATTGTAACGTAATCAATGCTGTTTAAATAGGGCTTCTCAGCTTTCGAGGAACAAACACAATTGACAAGAGATACGTAATATGGAGAACCTTTAAAGGAAATAAGTCCCAGGCAACTACACAATGCAGTGTAGAGGAATTACAGAAATAAATGTAATTACAGCTGATAAGAGTAGTTTCAGATGGACTAAGAAGGAGGGCCACATGAGACAAGTGAGTACCAAAGTGAAAATCTTTATTGTTTTGGAGACATTTTCAATTACTCAGGAGGTAAAAATAGGGCACGAGAGTCAAAACAACAGTAAAGAACAGAAACTCTGGCAATGGAAATCCTCTGTGGTTTTGTTACATTGATAGCAATGATACACAAAATCCAAAAAAGTGACTAGTTTGAGATTCTAACTTAAGTCTCTAACTATAAGAAACTGTTGGGAAATGTTCTTAGTTGAAAAAGTATTGAGTAACACTTTGTCTATCAAGGTTTATTTTTATTTGTGAAGACAAAAATGGAAATTACACCTTAGAATTAATAAAACTAACATTTGCAACATTTTGGTGAAAAGGCTAGGGCTAGGTGAAGTTCAGAAGACAAAGATTAGAAAGATGCAATTTACTCTGTGATGACAGTTTGAAAAGGTTAAATGGAGTTTGATTTGCAATAGGTAATGTTTTAGGGTGAACAAGTTATTAGAAGTGATTTAATGTAGTGTAATTTTTGTTTTGTTATTTTCATATATAGTCTATGCATTTATCTGGACTTTCTGGATAGCCCTTAGCATTCTGGATATCCTCCATTAGCACTATATTTATGTGTTATTTATTAAGTACTGTGGTTATGTGATCATTAAAATCTAGGGTGTGTCAATAATGATAGGAGACAAAAAACTAAATAAATAAACTGCGTCCTACAGTATACATAAGACAGAATCCTTAGATATCATCTAGCATTGTCACAACCAATCTATGACAAATAGCAGAAATATCTTCTAGGGACACTACTACTCCAGTATCAGCACACACAGCAGTAAATACTGCAATAGTGTATGCTGGCATAAAGATTCAGAAGTCAAATAAATGCTTTTGAAAATGAACAGTCAAGATGGGAAACATGGTCTATGAAACCTAATCTTTTATACTGATAACTCTACAATTTGATTTTTTCAATAAGATATTTTCACAAGCATTAGGATAATAAAGCTTGAAATATTCTCTGAATAAACCCATGATTAATCTATTATAAAAAGGCTGCAGTGTAATATTGGATATAGAAAAAAAGACAGTAGTATTTTAGTTGTCATTTTATTGTATGAGATTATCAGACTTTAAAATACTTTTCTATTGTAAATGATTATGTATAAGACAATTATGGGTGCTATTATAAAAAGCTGCCATTGCATTAAAAAGATAGTGACACATTTTAAGGAGCAATTAAGCTGAATATACCACTATTATATAAATATGTAAAACCTTAAGTTCTGTTTTATACCTCAACTGTTAACTAAATGTGAGTATACAGTAAATTAGAGGTTAAAATAAGAATATGGAAATAGGACCCCGGGAAAGTGTATGAGGGACACATTTCAAGTAAACGACCGAGGCCAGAAAAACTTTTCATGCTGAACTAGGGGAAGGTGTATTCTGGGAAAGCTGAAACACAAAGCAGGACGTTAGAATATTTTGTATAGCCACGAAGTTTGCAAATTACTGCAGGTTTACGTTCCTATAGGAACTGACCCTGAGCTTGTCAAATAATTTTTCCGTGTTTTGAGTAACTGTAAAAGTGTTAGCCACTTTGCTAGTGGAATAAAGCCAGGTGTTCACTTTGGACGAGAAGTGTGGAGAGAGCGGCAGAATTTGATTAGAACATTTTCCAAAGGTCAGTATTTAGTTTTTGTTAGTTTGTGTGTTCTTTCAAGAACAAAGTGTTTCATTCATTTGCTGTCTTTCTGACAATTAGAGAAGATCCATGGACATTTAAATGGAACTTGCTACCTGTTTACCAATTATACACTTTCCAAATCACTCTGACTCCATCATTCTTTGATTAAAGATATATAATCTGTATTAAAGGACCTGATCAATCTGAGGACTTTCATCTTGGGCTGCATGAACCCATCCAGGCTGTATAATTCTTTGTATTACTTATATATTTTTTATATATAATATGTACTTTATTAATCACTGAGGGGAAACTGTATTTTCTTTGCTGCTATTAGTTATCATGCAAATAAAAATACTGTAATATATATTTTTAAGTAAAAGCTTTATTACATTGATTATTGATTACTAGCATTGCTGAATACTGGATTGTCATTCCTTATCTAGCTGAGGTTCCTTAAGAGTACAAAGGATGTTTTGTAAATTTCTATGCTGGTGGAAAACTGGCTTAAAGTAAAGGAATCAAAATCAAAGACAGTCCCATTCAGCTAGCAGCCTGTTGATAGATGTCCCAAGGGTTGAATATACAGGGTACAATAAGGACTGTGAGACAGCTAATAGGATAAACGTAACAGTCACATAACTGCTTTTGACATTTCTATCTATGTCCCATTAAGAAAACAACCTATGAGGTTATATTGGTACTGTTTTTGCTAGGTACATGTAACACGTGATCTTTTAACATGATAAAACAGACAGGTAGGTTTTATCTGATTACAATAGTCTACTTATTAGTACTTCTGCTTCATACAAATCCGGACCAGCTTTCAAGCTATCTCTCCTATTACCGAGAACATCGGAAGACAGCAACCTCCTGTTCCAGTTCATTGACGCTAAACTCAAACCTCTAGAATACAGTAATCCCTTGCTATATCGCGCTTTGACTTTCGCGGCTTCACTCTATCGCGGATTTTATATGTAAGCATATCTAAATATATAACGCGGATTTTTCACTGCTTCGCGGGATTCTGCAGACAATGGGTCTTTTTACTTCTGATACATGCTTCCTCAATTGGTTTGCCCAGTTGATTTCATATAAGGGACGCTATTGGCGGATGGCTGAGAAGCTACCCAATCAGAGCACGCAGTTAAGTTCCTGTGTGCTGATCGGCTCAGCGACGGAGCACAGAATTCGATTCCACTGCGTTAACCAGGAAGTCTCGTCTCGCTCATTCAGCATCCACGTGCTCCTGCTACTGCTTCAGGGGCCATGCGCCAAGCGCCAACTGAAGATGCTAACGATTTCCGAAAAGATAAAAGTTTTGGATATGTTAAAGGAAGGGAACAGCTACACCACTGCAGGATGCCATTATGGCATCAATTAGTCCACGATTCTTTTTTATTTAAAAAGGAGGAAAAGAATATAAGATATATGGTCGCAATGTCCTTTAACCAGGGCACAAAACGAGTTGTAAGTGGATGTAATAAGGCAGTAGTCTGGATGGAGTCTGCTTTAGGGATTTGGATTGAAGACTGCTGGAAGAAGAACAACGGCGGTGCTACACAGTCGCCTGAAGAGGCTCCTTTAGAAGAGCTGTAACGCTCTCCTTTGTTGTGCAGTAAAATTAAACTCATCGTTATCAGACAAGTCGTCGTGTCATTGTTGGTGAGTAACATAATTAATTTTCTACGTACAGTACTTATTACATGTACATAGTTTAGTATCAATGTACACACATTTTACTGTATACAATTTTTCTTGCATTGTACATATTTATTGCTGGTGGCCTGTCTGTCGTAATGGCTGTAACATATGTGATATTGGAGACGCTTGATATTTTTAAAATAATATTTAGGTTTTACTGTATATAAACAGTGTGTTTACATACATAATTTCAATGAATCTTACCTAATATCTAAGAGAATACAAAGGTTTTATGCTGTATAATTGTGCGGGAAATGTTTATATATAGTGTGGGAGAGTTTATAAGGGCTTAAAATATATAAAAATAACTATATGAACATATGGTTTTTACTTCGCGGATTTTCACCTTTCACATGGGGGTTCTGGAACGCAACCCCCGCGATCGAGGAGGGATTACTGTAGTTCACATCTCCCACAAAAAAGGGTTGTCTGAAAGTAAGCCTCAAAACACTCACTGTCATAAAGGGGTAGGATTGTGTTCACCACGTTTAAAATTTTTTTCAGAGTGTCTGTTTAGCCCATTTTTAAATTAAAAATAAAACAACCACATGTTTAAATGCCTACCGACACCCTTTAAGCACACCAATCTGCTTTTAATAATACCATCACACATTTTTTTCTTGCTGATACTTGTGCACTTTGTGTTTTCTTTGTAGTGGACACCCTTCACTCTTTTTCAATGAACAAAGATAATTAACATTATGTAAGGGCCTGTAAAACATGTAGCCAAGTCAAACTCTATCTGGTTCTCCTTCTCCATCCTAGCCACCCAACCAACAGATTATAGGAAATCATTTTAATGAATTGTATTACTGATCTCCTTCCTTCTGACAGTTTACAACAATACTGTCAAGGAGAGCTTTTTCTCTTTTTATGTTGCATACTTAATAGCCTTTAAAAGCTTTTCACAGCACAGGAATTAATAAAAAGTTACACTCAAGAATTTTACAGGTTACATGGGTTTCCCAAAACCAAAATTTCTGATTGTGCTCTACAGTTTGTAGATCACTGACAATCTGGCAAAATACTACTGTGTTTTAAAGCATTTGCTAAGAGTGTTAGTTTCCACATTTATGTGAATATTTAAATCCCCCCATTAAAACTACATGATCACAATTTATTGTTTAAGTGAATTAAAGGCTACTACAATCAGTCATTACCAGTAAGTGTTGTCCTGCTGGTATATAAACTAGTATAACAATTATTCTCGAATCTGTTTTAATGTCTAATATAATGTAACTTCACCTAAATATTTGTAAGCAGTTCATATCACAGAATTAAGGCCAACTCCTTGACCAGTATATCTTAATTTATGAAGGAAGCATAACCATTTGGTGCTGCCTCAGCTAAAGGAACACACTGTAATGCCAGATTTGCTAGGCCAGATTTCAGTAAAAAGACACAAATCAAATTTTGTACTTAATATAATATAATTTAACAAAGCAACTTTATTTTCAAGAAAATAAATATTTAGCAAACAGCATTCTAACAAAGACATGTTTGATGTGGTAATATATTTTGTTAAACTTGAATTAAATTACTAATACAGGAGCTGATTTTACCTCTAGGTCTAATTATGCTCTTTATCGTTTGGCTATTAACTGTTTCAGGTTTTATTTAATGTCTAAATTTATAAGATGTCCCGCAACAGGGATTCTGGGTAGCAGCTGCAGAACAATGACAAGTGGAATGAAAAATAGCCTGTGACTTAGGATCACACGGTCACAGTCTGCTTAGTCAACTAGACAATTTTGCAGCTATATTAAACTAAAGAGATCCCTTCCAGTTAGGATTAAGACCATATCTCCTGAAAAAAATCCAGGCCTTTTCCAAAATTCATCCCAATTATTAGCAAATATTATGTGTTTATTTGCCCACCACTTCTCTAAGTAGCAGTGAAAGCTTAGTAAGAGGTTCCAAAATTTTCTTTTCATTTGGTGCACAAAGATGTAAAGTTCCTCTTTAATGCCTCAGATATTGTTAGTGCACACATGTAGAAATTTGATGATACTTTTTTGTCAGTCAGGAAGTTCAATTTAGCCTCAACCTAAAGTGGGAAAATCAATGCAAAAACCAGAATGGAAAATAACATTTAGAAAAGGAACTTAAAAGAACGCCTTAAAAATGCCAATATTCTGAAATCATAATGCTGGTGTATGTAATCCACACAGCCTGTTTAGGAGTAGAAAGTCAAATGTAAATAATTAAGGACGACAAAAATAAAAATTTTGAATTTATTGACTTTTTTTGCAGCACCATTATAATCAATGTTAATGCAAAGAAAAGATTAAAATAGGGCAGACATCATTTAGAAGAAGCAAAGGATTAACAAAACATATAGCGAGGCAATCCTGCAGTCAGGCACTACAAGGTCAGCCCCCACTCCAAACTGGCACAGTTTAAGTAAGCATGTCTTGTGAAACACTTCCACTCTATTCAGGATGACTTTCTGCATCCCATTGCTGCCAGAATACATTTATGCTTCCCATGATGGTAGCATAAATAAAAGGTACAGAAAACATATGGATGAAATTAACAGTTGTTTGATAGCTATTTCTTTTCCTGTCTATTAGTAATTTACTTAAGCTTTAATTAGTTGTTTGTCTGCAAACAAAAATAATTAAAAATTCAACAAGGTATACAGTAACTGTATATTTACTCAAGAGATTAATGAATGATTTAAGATCAAAAATATGCCCAAAATAGAAAAAGTCAAATATTTCACTCTGTTCCTAGGGGAGGACAGCTGTCTAACATGATAGCTACATTTCAGAATTTTAAATGAAAAAGACCTCAGGAGAACAGCTTTTGCAAGCCACACTAAAAGCATGATGAACTATGCAATTCTTAAATGTTTACTCCTATTAATGAGTCCAACAGGGAAATCTTAGTCCCTTAGGACTGAAAAGTATTCTTTCAGCCAACTCATGATGATTGTTTCGCTGACTGTCTGCTGCTAAAATTCAAGGATGGGAGGCTGAGGGATACTGTGATGTTGCTCACAGTACTCTTTATAGAAACTAACCTTGAATACACAAGTAATCACCCTGTGAAATTCAAATGACAATTAAATTATTAAGTGGAACATATTCCATATGATTTATAGTGGATTTAGAAAGTATGCAGACCTCTTCATATTTTTTCACATTTTGCTATGTTGCATCCTTGTACTAAATTGTTTAAAAGCATTTCCCACATAAAGCAACACTCAATAACCCAGAATGAAAAAGTGAAAACAGAATTTAAGAAATTTTTGAAAATGTATAAAAAATAAAAACTGAAATATCACACTGACAGAAATATTCATATCACATTCTGTGACACTTGAAAGTTTGTGCAGGTGCATTCCTTTCTATTCATCATCATTGAAATGTTTCTATACCTTATTTGGAGTCCATCTGGGGTCAATTCAATTGACTAGATACGATAAGGAAAGATAAACACTTGTCCATGGATAATATGTATTAGAGCAAAATCCAAGCCATGAGGTCCAAGGAAATGCCTGTAGAGCTTAGAGACAGGATTGAAAGTTCTCAAGAGATGAATAGCTTTCATAATTCTTAAACAGAAGAAGTCTGGAATAACTATGACTCTTTTTAGAACACTTGTCCAAATGAAGTATTTGTGGGAGAAAGGCCTTGGTAGGAGAGATGACCAAAACCCAATGGACACTCTGAATGAACTCCAGAGAACCTGTGTGGAGATGGGAGAGACTTCCAGAAGGATAACCAGACTCACTACAACCCTCCACTGATCTGGGCTTTATGAAAGAGTGAGCAGACTAAAGACTCTCTTCAGTAAAAGCCTGCTTGGAGCTTGTGAAAAGACACCTAAAGAACTCCCAGACTGAGAGAAACAAGATTCTCTGGTCTGATGAAACCAGGATTAGCATTATATCTGAAGGAAACCAGGCACCAGTCATCACCTGTGCAATACCATTGGCACTGGGTTAAGAAAAAGCTAAACAAAGCAAAGTACACAGATATCCTTTCCTAAAACCTTATTCTGACTACTCAGGACCTCAGACTGGGACAAAGGTTTACCTTCCAAAAAGGATAATGATCCTAATCACAAAGCAAATACAACACACTAGTGTCTTAGGAACAACTCTGTGAATGGTCTTGAGTGGTCCGGTTAAAGCCTAGACTTAAACCCAATCAAACAACACTGAAGAGACCTGTACATACCTGAAATATGCTTCAGAGAATCAGCATAGAAGAATGGCAGAAAATTCTGTAATCTAGTTCTGGAAACTTATGTCAGACCCAAGAAGACACCAAGTTGTAATCGCTGCCAGAGAACTACTAGCAAAGAATACGTGTGCCAATGTGATACTTCAGTTTTTTATTTTTAATTAGTTTGCAAAAATTTGTAAAATCCTGTTTTTCACTTTTTTTTTCTGGTGTACAAAGCGTTGCCTTATGTGGAGAAAAAATTAATTTAAATTATTTTAGCCCAAGGCTGCATGTGAAAAAAGTGAAGGTGCTAGAATATTTTCTGAAACCACCATACATTCCTAGGATACAATTTTGCCTTCTTTTACAACATACACTCCCCAGCCACTTTACTGGGTACATTTATTCAGCTTCTTGTTAACACAAATATCGAATCAATCAATCACATGGCATCAACTCAATGCATTTAGGCATGTAGACATTGTCAAGATGACCTGCTGAAAGTCAGACCAAGCATCAGAATGGCAAAGAAAGGTCATTTAAGTTACTTTGAACGTGGTGTGGTTGTTGGTGCTATTCTGGCTAGTCTGAGTATTTCAGAAACTGCTGATCTACTGGGATGTTCACACACAACCATCTGTAGGGTTTATAGAGAATGTTCAAAAAACGAGAAACTGTGGCAATTCTCTGGGCAAAAATGCCTTGTTGATGCCAGAGGTCAGAGGAGAATGGCCAGACTGGTTCCAGCTGATAGAAAGGCAACAGTAACTCAAATTACCACTCGTTACAACCAAGGTATGCAGAAGAGCATCTCTGAACACACAACACATTGAACCTTGAAGCAGATGGGCTACAGCAGCAGGACACCACACCAGCTGCCATTCCTGTCAGTTAAGAACAGGCAACTGAGGCTGCAATTCACATGGACTAATCAAAATTGAACAACAGATGATTAGAAAAACATTGCCTGGTCTGGTGAGTCTCGATTTCTGCTGCAGCATTCGAATGATAGGATCAGAATTTAGCATCAGCAAGATGAAAGCATGGATCCATTCTGCCTTGTATCAACAGTTCAGGCAGGTGGTGGTGATATTTTCTAGGCACACTTTGATCCCCTTAGTACCAACTGAACATTGTTTAAATGCCAGAGCCTACCTGAGTATTGTTGCTATTTCCATTCCTTTATGACTACAGTGTAGTCATCTTCTGATAGCTACTCCCAGCAGGATAACATGCCATGTCACAAAGCTCAAATCATCTCAAATTGGTTTCTTGACTGAATGAATTCACTGTACTCAAATGGCTTCTACAGTCACCAGATCTCAATTCAATAGAGCACCTTTGGACATGATGGAATGGGAGATTCATATCACGGATGTGCAGCCAACAAACCTGCAACAACTGCGTGATGCTATGATGTCAGTATGGACCAAAATCCCTAAGGAATGTTTTGAGCAACTTATTGAATCTATACCACAAAGAATTACGGAAGTTCTTAAGGCAGAACTGGGTCCAACCCAGTACTAGGAAGGTGTACCTAATAAAGTGGCCGGTGAGTGTACACTTTATTTATTATAGTTATTTAAGTACAACATTGGTTAGAATTAAGATGTCAATTCAAGTTGTGCTTTTTCTGTCAGTCAAAAGACAAGATCTTCTCATACAAAAGTGAGTCAAGGTTAAGGTAGAACAATAGGCCTCACTGGGGATCATTAATTTCTTCTATGGATCTTTTTAAAGGTCTGGGCAACCAACCAATAACCATTTATTCATGATTACATGGATGCCATCTGGGTTGCCATCAGTTTTTTTGTGTTGTCAATATTTGTCTTAAAAATATCCAAGGCATACAGAATGTAATCCACTAGCACCAATCCTGACACATTTAGTGGTTTTTGCACCCATAAGGGCTGTTTGGCAGTTAGCACTATATATTACTAACAGCCTTAGCCCACCTGCTGGTTGTTCTTCCTGCAGCTAGAGTATAATGAGGACTATGCAACCCCCATTCCAAGCTGTGACGACCAGCTGGCACGTAAAAATAAAAAGATTAAAATATTTATAAACATGCCACCGAGTAGTCTGGTTTTTGGCAGGAACAAGAAGATAAAGAAAATGGAGGAACAGAACATCATTCAAAACTCCAACAAGACATGTCACTAGCATGAAAAAGAGGAAGCTGTTATGATTCAGACAAAGATGTACATAATTTTGCCCTATATAAATATTGTTTCAAAGTCATTTTGACATTTTGGAACATTTTGGATATTGTATTGTTATTTTTATAAGTTATTATTTCTAGGCATTTCTCGATAATTATCGTTATATGTTTGTTTTATTACAGTGCTATTTTGTTTATGCCTGAGGATCGACCTTTTAAGTAACTGTTGCTAGGACGATGGTGACAGTTGCTAGGCCACTTCCCCCAGAAATCACATCATATAATGTCATCAGTGCGACACTTTAAAAGCTAGAACCACACGCTCAAGTAACAAGTAGTTTACAAGGCATATGCCTCTTCTAGTGATCTTCAACTTAAGAATTATACAGTCTTTTTGACAAAGAATTTTATCTAGCACTTTGGTATTGGTGCCTGGTTCTCTTGATCTTCTAGTATGGAGTTTTGCTATTTTGAAGGATCCCTCTCCTGATCCTATTTTGACACTTTCTTCTTGTAGCAGAGAAGGTTGGGTTTTAAAAAGCAGGCCAATGCTGTGAACCAGTTAAACTGCTAGTTCTTCTGCCTGGCAAGTATCTATTGTTTTCTGCCTTTTTGTCTCCATAGCAAATCACTAACAGCAGTACTAAGCAGAGCTCCCTACAACTTGCTTCACTCTCTGACTCTAACACAGTCTGCACGAGGACCTGATTTCTTAACTAGCTCATAAATGAAAATTAAAACATTACTGTGCCAAATAAATATTAAGAAAGGGAACAGACTTACACCAACAAAGAACACAGGACCAGTACATACCAAATGTGCTCGTAATTTAAAGAAAACGAATACACAAAAACACAGGCACAAATGTAAATCATACTTAAAACATTTAAATAAAAGCATTTCACAATGAGTCTTGTTTCCTCTAACAAGATCAGCATCCCGTCTCTGCTTATATGGTGTCCTTGTGTGACTGCCAAGACCATGTCACCATGTCCCAGTGATACCACAACCCACCATGTGGTCACATCTATCATATCATATATCCATGTGCTTGTTATGTTATGAAGGTGCAACCATCTGGGGTACTTAGAAGCAATGGTAGATTGTTAGTAAACAAAATAAAAATAAAATATATTCTAAAAAAGCAGAACATTTGTGCAAAAATGATGTCAAATAGCCATAGAAACTAACAGGACCCCATTCGGAAAATGCAGTCTCTGGATTTGAAGCTTCTTAAATGTTTGATGGAGTTTTTGCATTTTATGATTTTGTAATTTTTCTTTTGGAGTTCTTAGTTTTTTTTTTTTTGTTTCTAAATGCTATTCTTTCTAGCTTTTTTTTCATTTTGTTTCACCATTTTGTATTATGGCTAGATGTTTTACTTTACTCTTTTATGACAATGGCTTTTGTTTACAGTATCTGTGCTGCCATTTTGTGGACCTGTTGCTAGGGCACAAATCACCATTGCCATGTTGTTCTTCTCTGAGGTCGTGTTTCATGATGACAATGACATGGCGCTATTTAAATCTGTGTTTCGTATTATCAGTTGTACAGGTTTTTGGATGCAATAAACAGAACCTTTTATGAGTGCTTTTCTTTTTAGCCTTTAATGTACTGACCTTCTGCCTAGAATCCTTTGACGTTGAATTGGGGTTTTTGTTTTGGGATTAGTCACAAACTCTTTAATCTTCCTCCTTTTGACCCTTGCTAGTGTCTTGGTTTTGTTTTCTGTTATTACCTTTGCCTTGTGGCCTGCAAATTCTACCAGTGACAGAACACTGTCCAGGATTACCATGTATTTGTTTTTCTTCCATGTGCTGGTAATCTACTATTGTTTTCAGGAATCCATCATGGCTGTAACGTTGTGTCCTTGTGGTGAGTGCTAAAAAGATTTAGTGATATCTTGTCAATGCTGTTAAAATGTCAGGCCACACAGCCAGAGAATAGGGGAGCAGGATACGAGAACATAAACAAACTATGGACAAGAGTCAAAAAAAGGAGCTTAAGCAATGATGTCATTAGTCCTAAAACACTAACCAATAATCACAGTCAAAATGTATAGAACAAAAATTAAAAAGTCAATAATTAACATAAGAATGCAGTTTAAGGTTTATTTCAGTATCCATGATTTTTTGGCATTCAAAAGGTTGCAGAGGCAGAGCCATTTTGTACAGTATAAATAGCAATTAAAGAATAATTAAAACTATATATTTTATTCATTTTTTAAAAAGTTATTGACAGACTGCAGTATTATTACTAGTATTTTAATATATAATAAGAATATATATTTTTATATTTTAGAATATATATGTCAAAAATGGCAATTATTTACATATTTTATAATACCTTTCAATATTGATAGATAGAACTTTATTTGTCCACAAGTGGAAATTTGGCAAGAAGTTACTGCAAGATAGTATAACATATTTATCTTAGAAGTATTTCATACTGTAGTATATTTAAAATATTTGCATATAAGTATCGATATATTTTTTTAAAATATATTTTACATATACTGTATTTCATTTTTGCAAGGTACAAAAGAAAGCAATGAAAATTCACAAAGGAAATTTAAAGATACTGTTATGTACTTATAATAAATTGTACTGAAGCATATCTTATTATGTAACTAATGGATAGGTAATTGTAGACATTGTATGAAACATTACATTTTAGTATTGTGTAATTTTTCCGAAAATTATTCGTTTAAAAATAACATGAACTAATGAGTTGCACAAAGTTCAATATTGTTTTTTCCAAAAATATATTAATAAGGAAGTTTTTAATATGTAACTATTGTTGGAAGTATATGTAACCAGTAACGGCACACTGCTTGATAATGTGCAGTGAATACACTTGACTTGAGCATTCCTAGTTTTCATCCTTTTTCTCTGTACGTTTAGCATTCGTTTGCTCAGAGGTTGATGCACTTGCTGCTTCCTGAGCAGCTCTTCATCTCTCCACCCCTGCGGCCCATTTCTTCTCTTCTTTCGTCGGCATCTTTTCGTGTTAAAACTGATTAAGTCAGTGTTTGGGTTTCAATTACTTAGTACGTTTTCTTTAATTTTTAGCTTAAGCTGGCACTTAAGTCTTCAATCTGCCTCAAGAATGATTAAAGATATAAAGAGGTAGGGGAAGTGACGACGAAGGTGGTAGGGAATGAGAACGGTGCCCGTATGCATGCGCCACATGGCTGCCCTGCTGGCCACTGCCGAGAGTTGATTCTACAATAAAATAAAAAGAGGAATAACCTTGGAGGTCAATCATCACCCTGAAAGCAGATAGTATATGTCACGTAGTATATGTGTACCAAATTTCAGGTCAATAGGTCAAACGGTTTGCATTTAAAACCCTGGTCAGACAAACAGAGAGCCACGGTAGCATATTATATATAAAGATTCCTAAAACATCAATTCTTTGAGAAAATATATAGAGCTGTATGGTTTGGAGGAGTGATCAGTTATTTTTTATATTTTTATATTGTTGATCATTATTCTTTGGCATATACAGTCACTCCTCATTCTTAGCAAGGATTGAGTTCCAAGACCCCTGAACAAACTCAGCTCCATAAAATCAAATCAGCGTAATAGGCATGGTGGCTAGTGGTTAGCATTGCCTTATAAGTATATTTGGGAAATGTTTTAATACGGTGTAAAATAAAATAAAAGTATGCCTTAGGTATAGCAAAGGTAACCTAAGGAAGTCAAATGTACGGCCTGAATTTCACTTCTGGTAGAGGGGGTGAATTTCCATCAATGTGTAACCACAATCAAACAGGTTTGGATGATTTACTAGATATAAGTATACAAAACATGTATATTTTTGTTGAGACATTGTGAGAAAGGGAGATTGGTGTTTGGGTGGCCGTCAAAAAGGTAGGAAAGAGGGTGAACATTGTATTTACATTCAGTGAGGTGGCTTATTTTGTCTGTTCTGTTGGCATTCTACTTCTTCTCAGTGTTTTTAGCATTTGTATGCTTTTTTTTAACCACAGAAAAATTCAATATTTATAGCAGCATAAAAGTAACTTTGGAAAGAAAATGTAATGACACAGAAAAATCATATTCTTTAATACCTGCCTGTAAAATTTATTGGTTTCCAGTAGTATTTTATTTATGAAACTATTTCATTTTGCATATTCACATCATGTTTAAAGTATTATTAATAGGCTTTGTCAAGCAGGACAGGCTTCAGCACAGCCAGGCCCCTAAGGAACAAAGTATTAAATGTAAATGACAAAGCATTGACTGTTGGGCTATTTTTGTATGTCATACTGTTCTGGAAGCTGTAAAGCATTTTGAGTGCTATCTTTGAACTGGGATCTTTCAACGACTATTGATAGGACATTTATTAACTTTAACTGTATCATCAGGATTGTAGAAAAGCTAGTCAAATGTTTATTAACAAATCAGAACTTTTGAGAAGACACTTGAAGAACTTAGAAATATTACCAGGTTAGAGTCACATAATTTCAAATTAAGAGCAGTGTTGTTTTTGTCTGAAGTTTTCAGCAAACCTCAGGACTACAAAAAGCAGCAGAATTATCATGGGCTTTGAAAACTTTGTTAATGTTAAAAAATAAAGTCTTTGGGTTCCTGTTGCAACGAGCAGTCTATTCCAAAATATACTGTGACCATTGCTACTCTGTATCTTTGTTGGAGAACTATGAACACCTCATAATGTACTTCAAAGACATTTTTGCTTAAGTTGGCATAGGTGAGATTTCGATGGTCGAACTTTTAGATTGTACAAAGGAAATGAATAAGCAAAAGTAAATGTATATGTTTAGTTGGACATAAATCATCCCTGCTAAAAATCGAAATTAATATAATAACTATTACACATTATGTAAATATTCAAAGATTACAATAGTATAGCTTCTGCACAAAGGCCCCAGTGACTGTATGTATAACATCTTGTAGATTTACTGTTTTAATATTTCCAAACAAATCAAATTTTATTTGACACATACAAATTATGCATATAGTATAACTTGCAGTGAAATGCTTTGTTGCAAGGAAACAGTAAAAATAATACATAACAAATATTAAAAAATCATCAACAGAATTATAAATATATGATAAATAATAAACAAATAACTTAATGTAAGAGAGTTAACATTAAGGCATCATGTATTTCTAGACACTTTCCTTAATCAATATGCAGAAGAGGTTGGGAGTAGGCTCTCGTTTTACAGCACATTGTCTCACTCTCCACACAATGAACCACCCAGTTTGGGACACGAGTGTAACGGGTAACACCTCAGCACCACACTGGAATATTGTGAGTTTTTTTTACCGTGGCTGGAGTGCCAAACTTGCCACCAACCCCCAAGTTTTCTCTGCTTGCAGGGCTGGATGCAGATTAACATCATATGCAAGATGAAGGAATTTCAGGTTAAGAGCCTTGCTCAAGAGCTCAGCGGAGTAGAGTCACTTCTGCCATTTACAAGAATCGAACCAGCAGCCTTCCAATTTCCAGCACAGATCCCTAGTCTCAGAGCCACCACTCTGCCCTGCAATAAAAAGCTCCTTCTCAGTCTGAAGTGGATTTTAGGTAGCAGTAGCATTTACCTGACTGTAGCACAGAAAAGAGGCCATTGTTGGGATGCACGGTGTCATGGAAAACTTTGTTTGCACTGTTCTGACATCTCTTCATATAGATGTCATCAGAGTTAGCAGTGGAAACTCCTGTGGTCCAGCTGTATCTTTTTTTGTAAATCAGGTGGGAATACTTCCTGTCATGATACTTTTGATAGTGGATGTGTAGAAGTTCTTTAGTATCTGGGAAGGCAGCCTGAAGTCCCTGAAGTATCTGAGGTGGTAAAGACATTGTCTTGCCTTCTTTACCAAGGAGCATGGACTTGGCCAGTCCTCTGTGGTGTGCACAATGAAGTATCTTTAGCTGTCCACCCTGTCCAACTGAGTGCTGTTAATTCTGAAGGGATGGTTGTGTCTCTGCTGTTTTCTCCTAAAGTCTACAATCAGCTCCTTTGTCTTGCTGACATTCAGGAGTAGACTGTTGTCCTGACACCAGTGTGACAGACTCTACATTTTGACTAGGTAATCCTGTTCATTGTTGTTAGACATCAGGCCCACCATCAGCAAACTTGACAATGATGTTAGAGTCACGTGCAGCCATGCAGTCATACATGTAGAGGGAGTATAACAGAGGACTCGGAATGCAGCCTCGTGGAGCAACTGTGAGGAGAGTGAGGGATGATGAGGTATGGTCAACCACTCGAACCACCTGGGGTCTGCCTGTCAGGAAGTTAAAAATTCAACTGCTTAGTGAAATGTCCAAACACAGGTCCCTGTGATTGGTTATAAACTTAGAGGGGATTATTGTGATAAATGTAAAGTGATAGTATATAAATAGCATTCGAAGATAATTCTCTCTCCTGTTGACCAGCTGGGCCAGTACTGTGTGAAGGTTCCAGGTGAAGGCATCTTCTGCGGATCTACTGAAGCAGTATGCAAATTGTAATGGATCTAGTTCTTTTGGCAAAGATGAGCATATGTGATACTTGACTAACATCTCAAAACACTTCATTGCTAGTGCAACAAGATGATAGTCATTCAGGCCGGTTGGATGTAAATTCTTAGGTACAGGCACAATGCAAATGGTGGATCTTTTAAATCTTTTATTTTGAAAAGTAAGTATATATTTGTATCATATTAAAGGCTTGGGGGTGGGAAGAGCCTTGCGATTTGAAGCTTCTAAATCAATTATATTTGTGACATTCAGCTCTACAGCACAAACAAAATGTAGAATATGACCTTGAGAAGGAATGTGAAAATTAACCAGCTGCATGTGATAGAATCTTTCTAGCAAGGACAAAAAAAAATCAGTTGCGAGAGTACAACTGAGAGAGTCAGTCTGAATATTAAAATCATCTAAAAATACAACTGGGAGCATCATAAAACACAGAGATGCTAGTAGTTCTGGTAATTCAGGCAAAAACAAAAGTGCTACTTTTATGAGGTCAGTTTAATAATAAGAATAACTGGAGATGGTCCTCAAAGACTGAAAGTCAGATACTCAAATGAGTATAAGCATTAGTTTTCTTAATTAGAATAATTATAAATATAATCATAAACCCACAACTACATCCAGAAAAGTGTTTTCCCTGTATAGGACTATCCTGGTACATGACTTTGATTTAGAATAAACAAGTTCAGTAGTCTGCTTCAATGTCTCAGTCGTACACATAACGTTCACAGACTTGACAGTGATGAAATGTAAAGGGGTGCTGGAGTCAGGCTAAGAATCTCCTATCATAGCACAGGGGTGGAAAAATGACCTGTCCAGTATCTGTAGCAGAGAGAAATGCCTAAACTGGCCATTGGACAAGTTCTGCATATGCAAGTAGATATTTTAATGCCTGTCTAGGACTGTGTGTGGACTTTCTAGTTCTGTCACATGTTCAACTTGAAAGGACATTTTACATTAGTGTAGCGTGAGAGAGTCTGTCCTGCTATGGACTGGAATCAGATCAGCAACTGGTTCTTGCCTTGTGCCCAATACTGCCAGGGTAGTCTGGCAAACTTTGACATTGTAATGGATAAAGGCAACCAATAAATGGAAATATGTACTATGTCACACACACACATACACACACTACGGTAGCATGTGGAAGGTTCAGCTCATGAGATAAACCGGGGACATATGAGAACGAGACACAGCAAATACAGTATCTCTCTTTCTCTTCCAGCCTGAGTGTGTAGGAGGAGCTCTTCGAAGACTAGTGATGTTGTTTCCAGACCCTTCTGGTCACCCAGCTACAAACAAAAACACACAACACGAAGTCAACATTCATTCCAAGGACCCTGACTGTTGAAACCATACAGGAGAACTCAAAAATGCTTCTAAGTGCCTAAATTAATTGCAAGTAAACAAATTTAGCACTGCAAAAATTTTTGTTTTTTTGAGTACTGATATACAGGGGATATGGCTAGAATGTTCTTCCAATTATAGTTCTTAAACTTAATAATTTTATTTAAAAAAAATACATTCAATACATATATTCTAGTAAATAAACAAAATTAAAATAGTTTTAAAAATTCATATGTACACATTTTAAAATTGAGTGATACAAATACTGTACCTTAACTGAAAGTAAATGGTTAAATATTTTTTATATGGAGATAAAGAACTGGAGCAACCATAATGTCTGTATCTGAGCCAAGGCCCTAGACAGCCTATCAAATGAGGCATAACAGTCACCATTCTATAAAACAGCACTTTCACCTATGCTCGATGAGGGAATGAAATTCCTCCCTAGTGAAAGTGCACCTTTAACCTAAGAACTCTGTGCGTTTCTAGTACCAGATGGAGAATTCTTTGGATTGTGGTGAACTTGTCTTCCCTGTAGGCCTAACACCTGTAGCTTCATTTACAAAATGCTGTGCATGTAATTACTGAGAATCAACTACATCTGCTTACAAAGATACACTACACTTCTAGCAACACACAATTTCTTCTGCATTTAAGAAACATAAATAAACATTTAATCTTAAAATAATACATTTCTTAATATTATTTCCAGTTCTTTACCTCTTTTTATATATATTTCACATAACTCACTTTTTCACTACCGTACTGTGAATAATAATAAAAATTCAATTTATATAAAATCTTACTAGAGCAGTGTAACTGACCTTTTGTCTTGCACATAGTCAGTGTATCTGTCGATTTAACAATGTAAATTGAAAAAGTGAGACAAAACAAAAAGTATATAAAAAGACATTATGTATTTAATAAATGAATAAATCTAGCAAGCTTATATACACATTCCAACTCCTTTAAATGCAGAAATTCAGTGCTCTTAAACATACAGGTGTATATGTGTCTGTAAAGGGATTCATAACACTTCAAAGATGCTAGTGTTGGATAAGTCAGCAAAGGACAGGTAAGTGAAATAGTTTGGCTCTATCGCCACATTTTGGCAGGGGACCTGAACAGTGCATCAGAAATGTAGAACTCATACAGTTGCTATCCACTGCTGCTATGGCATGGACATCTCTTGTAAAATGCAGGCCTGATATATAAACAGAGTTAATGAAGACTCTACAAAGTTTTTTTTTATTATTATTATTATTTGTATCCCAACAACTTGGCTGTAGGAAGTTTCAGCATGAACTTCAGTATGACTTATGATTCAGAGAAATAACAGTTCTGCTCTTAAGTTCTTCTTTATGGTTGGGCTCCTCACCCCATCAGAGATAGTGAGAGGAGACCCTGTTGTTTTACTCACAACCTCATTTTTTAAGTCAGTACTGAGATCATGGGTATTGTAGCACATGTGAGCAACAGGAATATCTCACAGGTGTGATCCAACCATTTATCCAGTTTCTGTTTCCTTTTCAATGGAGAATAACATCCAAGAAGATGCTTGACATCACTTCTGGTCTTCATCTCACTAGCCCCACCTTTTCCAGTCTTTGATTATTTAAAACAACACTTCCATAAAAGTCTTCCTTCTTTGGAACCAGCTTTTGAAGAGAACAGGCTTTTCCACATCTCTGGAGAGTTGTATTCCTTGAGGAAAATATGTCAGTGATTTGCTTTCATTTAGTTCCTTTCTTTAAACTAATGGGCATTAAATGGGTTGTCAACTGGCATTCAAAGTCTTTTTTTCTGTTTCCCTTGAGTCTTTTACTTATATAAATGATTGGGTAAATTAAAAGCTTTGTTTGATTATCCCAGCATACTTGAACATGTGGGTCAACTGCTAACTCCCCCACCTAAGGTGAACAAGCCACTATTATTCTGCAAAACAATTGCAACCTCAGATTAGGAGGTCTGACTCTCAATTCTCTAATTAGACCACACTAGGCTGAGGCACCATTCTGATGTGCTAGAGACCACGATATGATGAAGCCAAGAGGACAATATCACCTGCAAAGAGCCAAGTTGCAATCCTTATGTCGTTCCCTTTTAAGCTCTTTACGTCTGCTGCCTAATTAAAATTATGAATGAGGGCTGAGTTGTTTTGTTGGTCTTCAGAAGGCTGGAATGTGCCTAACATCCTCTCCTTTTACCATTTTGATTTTTCAGATCTAATGAACTTCCCATCTGTCACAGCTTATACTCAACAGAAATAACAAATACGCAATCTTCTTATATAATACGACACCATGGCTGTTCGTTTGTCTGTCCAGGATTTTAAATCACCTGTAGCTCGCAAACCATTTGACCTATTTACCTGACATTTGATACACATACACTACGTGACCGCTACTATCCACTTTCGGGGTGATGATTGACCTCCAAGGTTATTCCTCTTTTTATTTTACTTTATTGTAAAATCAGCTCTCAGCAGCAGCCAGCAGGGCAGCCGTGCGGCAGCCATTCTCATCCCTACCACCTTTGCCGTCACTTCCCCTTAGTCTTCATATCTTAAATCATTCCTGAGGCAGATTGAAGACTTAAGTGCCAGTTTAAGTGAAAAAGTAAGGAAAACGTACTAAGTAATCGCAACACAAATACTGACTTAATCAGTTTTAACGTGAAAAGATGCAGATGAAAGAAGAGCAGAAGCGGTCGCTAGGGTGGAGAAAAGCAGAGCTGCTCAGGAAGCAGCAAGCGCATCAACCTCTGAGCAAACGAATGCTAAACGTACAGAGAAAGAGGATGAAAACTATGAATGCTGAAGTCAAGTTTGTCACTGCATGTTATCGTGCAGTGTGCCGTTACTGGTTAATAGTAACAGTTAAAAGTGATTTTGTTGAGAAAATATATAAATATATTACCCAAAATTCTTCTACTTCTTCTTGCACCTTTCCCATGTTATCAATTATTTTAAACATCATTTAGACTTGGGTTCGCTTACCGGGCCCTCCCTGCGTGGAGTTTGCATGTTCTCCCTGTGTCTGCATGGGTTTCCTCCCATAGTCCAAAGACATACAGTTTAGGTGCATTGGCGATCCTAGTGTGTGCTTGGTGTGTGTTTGTGCCCTGTGGTGGGGTGGCGCCCTTCCCGGGCTTTGTTCCTGCCTTGCGTCCTGTGTTGGCTGGGATTGGCTTCAGCAGACCACCCGTGACCCTGTGTTAGGATGGGGCGGCACGGTGACACAGTGGTAGCACTGCTGCTTCGCAGTAAGGAAACCTGGATTCACTTCCCGGGTTCTCCCTGCGTGGAGTTTGCATGTTCTCCCCGTGTCTGTGTGGGTTTCCTCTGGGTGCTATGGTTTCCTCCCACAGTCCAAAGACATGCAGGTTAGGTGCATTGGCGATCCTAAATTGTCCCTAGTGTGTGCTTGGTGTGTGGGTGTGCGTGCCCTGCAGTGGTCTGGCGCCCTGCCTGGGGTTTGTTTCCTGCCTTGCGCCCTGTGTTGGCTGGGATTGGCTCCAGCAGACCCCCGTGACTCTGTAGTTAGGATATAGCGAGCTGGATAATGGATGGATGGATGGATGAGTTTGCATATTCACAAGTTCTTTTCAATGGAAAATTGTAAAATTTTAAAACTTCTATTCAAGATATCTGTAGAAAAATTGAACCGTTTCAACAAAGTGTGCCAGTGTAACCGACTGCAATCCTCCTTTCCCTGCATTGTGTAAATGATTGTCACATAGGCACGTTGGTTTAAAACACGAACTTTTATTTCCTCTTCCAGAAAATCTTTTTAAAACAAAAGTAAAGAAATAGACAGAGCGTCACATTAACGTCTTCTCCCCTCTGCCCCTACAGCGTCCACTGCACTTCTCGTGTATTTATTCATACAAACACATTACATATAAAACTATTTACAAAAAAATGAATCCAATTTTCCAAAGAGAACTAATTACAATACACATAGACTTTATACAAAAAAAATCCTAATTTTATAATTATACAGTATATTCTTAACAAATGAAAATAAAAGAAAATATATAGCATACCTTTTTAAAACAAAAGTAAAGAAATAGACAGAGCGTCACATAAACGTCTTCTCCCCTCTGCCTATTAAATAATAAATTAAATTGATTATAAATCATTAACACAAAGTAAATGAAATAAAAAAATCAGGAAAGAAACTGAAACCACAACCTACCCCTACAGCGTCCACCGCGTTTCTGGCGTTAGAGCCAAAAACGTGGTGCATGCAGGTTGTGAGGTGTGACGCTAATTAACGCCTGTACTACAACAGATTATATTGTTGTTATACTATTAACTATTTACAGGGATCAACTCTTTTGGGGAAGTTCATAACAAAAAAAAAATAAAACAAAATAAAATTATAAATAACATTTTACACTTTGCTACACCAGACATCAATGAAATTAGTCCAAAGGGAACAGACACATGGAGAGACAGACAGACATGGGCTTTCATAACAGGTGCTTGGCGTATTGTATGCCAATGCACCTAAAAAGTGTGCAATAATAGAAAACAACAAAAGAGAGTTAACTATAGCAAGAACAGAAATATGTCTAAATGTCTTATAAATGTAAAAATCATACTGTTGTAATTTTTCTGAATGCAGAATAAGAGAAGAGTTAACTAAAAGAAAACAGCTAATTAAATGAGATCACAGTTATTAATTCTGATTGTTAACAGGTTGGAACAAAAACCTGCAGCCACATGGGGTCCCCAGGACCGAGTTTGGGAACCACTGGTTTAAACAGTTACTGAAGGCTAGTGATTGGTAGCCGGAAATATTTTGATTTTATTTTTAGCTAACATTTTTCAGATGATGCAAGTATTTTTGCTCTTTCAGCTTTTGACGTTTTACCAGTTTAAAAGATGATAATTTTGGTTAGCCTTTTTTGGTGATTCCCTTTCCCTGCCCATTACTCTTTTTATTTGGGCTGCTAAGCTCTTTTACAGTATCAAATACCTTCTTCTGGTGCCGCACAAGCAGCAGCCTTTCACAGGAGCTCTCTCTCTTTCTCCTTTTATTGGAAGTTTTATTTTTCTTTATAAGATTATTAACCATTTTATTTAATTTTTATTAATGATAATGTATATATGTGGGTTCAGGCGTGCTACTGTTAACCTTAAAGGAATTTTTATATTGAAGATATGCCGCTGTCATCGCAGATGCAGACCCAAGAGGTCAGCCTGTATCAACTGCTTTTTGGACAAGCTGGAAACGTAAAAGTTATCATAGCATCAGTTATCAAAAAGTAATTGCAGAATGAAGAGGTTCAGAAGAATCTGACGGCTACCTATTTCTATAACATTGAAGAATATAGGAGACTTGTAAAAAGGGAAATATTGAATGTTTCCCTACTCAGCTGGTACTTCTGCTATCACTGCTGACTGTTGCACCTTATTGCTGAAGCAGCTTGTCCAAAGATGGAAAGAATACAAAGCAAGGATAAAAGTAAAGTGGAAAAGAGTCAGAACTGGCCTGTGTCCATACATGTGGAATGTTCAGTCGTTTTTGAATAAGTTGGATGGACTTTTACGTTGTCCTAGTACTGGGGCATGTGTTTATTGGGGAGAACCAGTTTAAACTTATTTTGGGTGCTGTTTAATGCCTGACAGTTTTCATCTGATATGATCAGACAGAGTGTTAAAAGCACGAGAGGGTCTGGAGACTTATGAAGGGGATGCAAGCACATTACATTTAAAGCTTATAATGTGATCCAGACTTTGAAAAACTAACCAAATCTGTCTACGTTACTACCCAAAAGTGGCTGCAACATCCTGTTGACATTTTAAATTCGGCAACAGAATAATGCACAATTCTGAACCAGTGTCTAATGGCATGTTCCTTTTTTGGACACAACAAGCTAATTGTTAACACTTTCAAATGAACATCTGGACAGGTCTGGCCATTTTACTGTCACCTCTAGCCCTGTTATTGATTGTAGCAGTTCTCACACATCCAAACCAGAAGTTCTTATGTGTGTTTAGGGGGTGGTTGCTTGTTTTATTATTTATATTTTATGTATCACTTGAGCTCCTGTAAATTTCTAATTTCCCGTTGAGGACAAATAAAGATCTATCTATCTATCTATCTATCTATCTATCTATCTATCTATCTATCTATCTATCTATCTATCTGTCTGTCTGTCTGTCTGTCTGTCTGTCTGTCTGTCTGTCTGTCTGTCTGTCTAATGCGATGTCTAGATATTTCACTTCTGCTTTGTGTTTTAGGTTGCCTAATTGCATTCTTTATTCAATTTGTACAGCTTCCTTTATTACTCTGAAAGGCACTTGTAAATATTATAATATTATAATTGTGATGATTATTGTTGTTGTTGAATTTGAGTTTAAACCCATGATAGTGGCCAATAAACAAACAAAAAATAGCATATTGTTTAAAACAGAGGTTGACCCTGCGCGCAGACCCCCAAAGGTCAAGCAAAAAGACAATTTCTCCTCAGGGATTAGCAAAATATATCAAATAAAAAAAATCAAAAAATAAGCATGAATCTAAGTCAGAATTATTACATGCATACCATTGATTAAAGCCACCAAGCTGACGAGTGTGGAGTCCAAAGAGCTTCAATTGTAAAATCAACGGGGGCCAAAAAAAGAAGAAAAAGCACATAAAAAGGAGACTTAACAGGGCAACATCCTTCCACATTATTATTATGTATTGTTAAAGCTTGAACTCTTGTACAGGTTGCCACAGATTTTTAAAGTTTTTAATGAAATTTGTCCTCCTTGGGTTTGCAGTCAGTGCCAGAGGGTCCCATTTTTTTTTTTAATTAGTTGTCAGATGCGATTTCTTTATAATAAAGGTTATAGATTCTCTACTAGATATGAATTAAGGCTTAAAAAGTAATACAATTTATATTTTGGCTTGCTATTATTTATGCAAAGATTAAAATGCATTCATTGATTGATTAGCAGATGCTCATTCAAGCAATTTTCTTACATCCATCCAGTTATTTACTGAGCTTGTTTAGTACTGAGCTCTGTCCATAAGCGGACAGAGGAGGTTGTGGCAGCAAGGGGCGCAGTACAAGAACCAGCCTTGGATAGGATACCAGTCCTTCACTGTTTTTCTTTTTTAATTTAATTGTTGATGAAGTGTTTTGCAGTGTGTATAGTTTTGTCCTTATTTTCTTGTGATTATGCTTCCAATGTTGAAATACTAATGTCTTATATTTAGATAGCAAGTTTGGTAGTTTCAATCAAACTTGCAGCATAAATTAATAGAGATGTTATGCTTGCAGTGTCCTATTGTGACCTTGAAGAACTTGTAAAAATATTCAATAACTAACCTCTCCTTTGTGGCAAAAGTTTTAAAATGTATTATAGAAGCTTGATTAAAAATTAATTTTAACAGATGCAATTTATTGAAGATGTTCCAATCTAGCCTTAGGATAAATCACAGTATTGAGACTGGTCTCTAGTGAATTCTTTGAATGATTTTTTTGCTCAATTCACATTCTAAACATCTCTCTGCAACATTTTTACTTGGCCTGTGTGTTGATTCTGTTGACCATTTATAACAATCAAACATGTAGGAATTGTATTTATGCTTTTTCAACCACAATGCTGACTAAAGCAGGATTTTATCTATTAATCTAAAATAAAATGAAATAGGAAATAGTTTTGTGAAATAACATCACTTCATTCTGGTCAATCTTTTAAGACACCCTCTGCAACATACCCAATTCTTAAATAGTTGGTACTCACCTTAAAAACCTATTACACACAAAATAAGAAACCTGGTATTAATAAATAAGAACAAACCCTCTGTGGAATCCTTGGCTTTTCTTCTATTTTTTAGTAATTCTTTAATAATACATAAAAAGAAAATCTTCACAAGAAAGCTCTAATGAAGATGATCAGCTATTCTATATCTGAGGGATTCTAAATATGTTCCCGTTGGCATTGCTTTATGTTAAATGGATACGCAGAAACAAGCATTAATCCACATTAGAGTACATAGTGTATCATGAATTCAAAAAGTCGATCTGTTCAATTCTATCTTCATGCCACAATTCTCTTACGCAGTTAACAATGAGAAAAGCAATCATGCACATTCATGTACAGTATTTATTTACATTAATTAGGATAGGAGTACTCACATGGGCCATTCCAGATACTTTGTTTCACTTGTCTGTTGTTTTTTCTTTCCTTAACTTTAAATCTCTTACACATTGTGAATTTCCCCATGGGATTAATAAAGTATCTATCTATCTATCTATCTATCTATCTATCTATCTATCTATCTATCTATCTATCTATCTATCTATCTATCTATCTATCTATCTATCTATCTATCTATCTATCTATCTATCTATCTATCATAATTTAGACACAATTCAGGCAGTACAATGACTCTATACCTTGGTCTCTCGCCATCCTCAAATCATCATAATTTGTATAAAAATGCTTGGAATATATATCTATCCATTTCATAAACCTTTTTAATTCATTACAAGCTTGATGGGAGCAAAACTCTATCCTTACTGCATGGGGTGCAAGTAATTAACTAAACTTGAATGGGAGACTAGCTCATTACACACACTTTTATATACACACCTAGAATCGACAAATTGAGAGTTGCCTTTTAGCCCTGAATCTGAAAGGGTATTTTAAGGGGGTGATTTCTGAAGTTTGTGGTGGGCTGGCGCCCTGCCCAGGGTTTGTTTCCTGCCTTGCGCCCTGTGTTGGCTGGGATTGGCTCCAGCAGACCCCCATGACCCTGTAGTTAGGATAAAGCGGGTTGGATAATGGATGGATGATTTCTGAAGTTGCCAATATGTTAATTACAGATTTGTAGCATTTGTGGTTTGTTTCTTGTTACAAAGTCAAATCAATACGGAAGCCACAAACTACAAAACCAAGCATTGAGCTTTTATTTTAATGCCAGAGATCAATACGTCTTTGAAGATTAATCCTCTTCTAGTCAATTTGTACCAGAACTGTTCCCCTTCATATACCAACATTTTTTAATCAAGCAAATTTAATTTCAGATATTATTTTTGTACCACTCTTAAAATCAATAAAATACACCTCAATCTGTGAGTTACATAATCTTGCTGAAGTAGGTACACCTTTTAAATTAAATAAAAACCATAATCCATACTGGAGAATTATTTATGATGTTTAGTTTTAACAAAAAGATGCAATGTTTGCTCTGAGGGTATTGATGGAGATGTATAGAGATGGCCAGAAGGAGTTCCATTGCGTCTACTGTATGTTGGCCTGGGGAAAGCATATGACAGGGTGTCTTGAGAGGAGTTGTTGTTGTTGTTTTTTTTGTTTTATTTTTATAATTTTATTGATTTTATTGTAAACACACAACATTCCATACAAATAGATCAATTTTTACAAAAATAGGATTGAAAACAAATCATCCCCCACCCCTGAGAAAGAGAGCATGGCCAACAAAGTAAAACTTAAAGCTAGTAAAAAATAAGTAAATCAATGAATTAATAAGTGAATAAAGATAAATGGAGAAGAAAAAGAAATGGGGAGAGAATCTGCTTCCTCGGTGCTTTAAGAGCTTATTTATAAAATGTTATTGATTAGATCCTGCCAGGTTTTGAAAAAGTTCTGCACAGATCCTCTAAGTGAGAATCTGATTTTTTCCAATTTCAAATAATATAAAACATCACTTACCCACTATTGTATGAGGAAATCAGGAGTGGCAGTGAAGTATGTAAGAGTTGTACAGGATATGTATGAGGGAAGTGTGACAGTGGTGAGGTCTGCGGTAGGAGTGACGGATACATTCAACATGGAGGTGGGATTACATCAGGGATCGGCTCTGAGCCCTTTCTTATTTGCAAAGGTGATGGACAGGTTGACAGATGAAATTAGACAGGAGTCCCTGTGGACTATGATGTTTGCTGATGACATTGTGATCTGTAGCGAGAGTAGGGAGCAGGTCGAGGAGTCCCTAGAGAGGTGGAGATATGCTCTAGATAGGAGAGGAATGACGGTCAGTAGGAACAAAACAGAATCCATGTGTGTAAATGAGAGGGAGGTCAGTGGAATGGTGAGGATGCAAGGAGTAGAGTTGGCGAAGGTGGATGAGTTTAAATGCTTGGGATCAACAGTACAGAGTAATGGGGCTTGTGAAAGAGAGGTGAAAAAGAGAGTGCAGGCAGGGTGGAATGGGTGGAGAAGAGTGTCAGGAGTGATTTGTGACATCTTCAATCTCCATGAAAACGTGGTTACATTTTTTTCGGTCATCACAACAAAACAAAGGGGATAGGTAACATATAACAAAATATAGTTTTTGGGTGGAATATTCATGTAATGGCAACTAAAGTTAATTTATGACTCATTTCAAAGCCTTGACTTTTCAGATATTCCGGTTTGGTCATGTTTTGATTTTACTGTAAGATCTTAGCAGATAGAAGAAAAAATTCTGGAAATGACCCACTTTGTCCTAAAGAGGCCTGGAAGCTGTCACACCTGAACAATGGACACACAAAGGGCATGCATTTGAGAGCTAAAAAAAGATATTCGATAAGTCATGGGGAAAAAAATTTAGCATTGTGCCTCAATGAATTTCAGTGGGAGGAAAATTATTTCAAGTATAGTAAAATCTTTATTATCCGTCAGGGGTCGGGACCGAGGCCGTGACGGATAAGAAAAAAGACAGATTACAGAACAGCTACTTTAAAAATGATATACAGTAGATTAGTTTAGTGAATAGTCGTATTTATTTACAAAACAAAGCTATATTAACAAAATATAATATAGTTTTAACAAAATTCATTAATTCATATAATATTGTAATGCCAGCATAGTAAGCAAATGCAACTCAGCGGTACTGGAGTTTCTCTGTTTTACTTGGAGTCTTTTTTCCATAACAAATGGTTATCTGGGTTATGTAGCACACCTCCAAAACTATAAAAGAAAGCTTTCCCTACCAATCAGTTTTCTTACATTCTTTTTTTCTCTATATTGCAAACACTCCTGCTTATTGTCTCCTGACTCCCTACTCAAAACCTCCTTACGCCGCACCTTCCTTTTTCTCCTGACTTCTCCTGTCACTCATCTCCTAACAGGCATGTCCACCCCTCACAGAACAGAAGCCCTTCACCCAGTCCCATCATTTACAGCATTCATTCCACCCTTTCTGCTCCCTAACAGAGCTTCCCAAGCTGCCTGTATGTCACAATATATTAATAAAGCATAATATAACAGAACCTAAAAAGAAAATTACAATACAAAAGAACCTTAATACATAATAACATTACTGTCAGTAGTTTCCATTTTCAACACATTTTGCAATTTTGTCAGCATCACGCTTTATATCTCTCACTGTTCTTCCTACTCCATAAATTGAAGCAATACTTGTAACATTTTTGCCATTTTGTAAATGTTTAATAATTTCAATTTTCATAACAATTCCAACACCACACACATACATTTATCGGCCATAACAATGTATAGTAAATTAATTATAACAAAAAGGAAAAAGTACGGAACACTATTAAAAGTGAAGGTATGTAACTGACACTGTGGTGCTGGGGAAGAACACTATACGCTAGTACAAGGGAAAGTTGTTCCAGTGTGCAAAGCTCGCAGCATACTGCATGGCAGTTGTAGTGCTTTTTTTTTGTCCCTGATGAAGACTAATGGTTAATTGAGTGTCGGATAATCAAGGTTTTATTGTAACTGAAATGGTAAAGCATTACATCAAAGCCTCAGGAGGTGGTAAGGAGGAAAACCAATAAACCTTTGTCCTGGAATTTAGTATTGTCTGTTTTTCAGGAATAGAAGCTTGACACAATCTCTCCATAGGGATCATTGTTTTAATTTTATTATCTCAAATTTATGCAAAATATCCTGGAGTCTAATATCTTTCTAAGTTATCCTTCAGTACGGGGCACAATAAGTCTCCTAAACAGCAACCCCATCCTCCAAGGACAAACACTGATACAGTGTCACTTGTAAAGAGTAGAGGCTGATGTGAGGAACCACACATTGGCCTTAATGCAGGCCTGGCATTGTAACAGTGTAAGAGACCCAACACGCATGCTCTGGATCTGGCCCAAGTATTGCAACAAGACTGGAAGTGAAGACTCCTCATATTCAGCTCACTCTTTAGTTATCAGTTTCCATGATTCAGTTGGTTACAGAACACTACCAGAACCATCAGAACAATCTACAATAGACAATACAGGAAAACCTTCAATACTAAGGACATGATGATCAAATTGAGGTTGGAGATGAGGGAAATGAAATATGTCATGAAGGAAACAAAGGAAAATAAAATAAATAAACAGGAATACAATAAATAGTTAAACATTAAGATCAAGAAATAAACAGCAATATTATTATGATTGGTACATGATAAACTGAAAAACATATTAACATCTCCCATTGAAAACAGAGCAGATGGCAAAGATAGCAGGGTCACTGCCTTAAAAAATAAATATAAAGCAGTTCAGTTCAACTAACAGACTCAAAAGATCAAGATAGGCAGAAAAAAAAACGACAAAATGTGATATATTTAAATAAGAGGAAGCTGGAAATTCTAAATTCATTTTGGAAATGTCAAGGAAATTTCTGAAAGATAACATTAAGGAAAACCTGGACACAGGAACCACATATTATATTACTCATTCGGAATTTTCTTAATTTTTTCTCTGTTTATTACAGTATTATTACTGTACTATTAATATATATTATTATTACACATATTACAATATCAATATTATTTTTTATTAGTATTGCTTATTGAGCTTTCCTTCTTCTTAATATAAATATTTCGGAATGTGTTCACAGGAATTAGTAATGCACAACTAAAGTCACCGAACACAAAGAAATAAGTGACATAACAAAAAAAAAATAACTATAACATTTTATATACATCGGAATGCATTCACAGTGAGGCGTAGAATTTATTTGTCAAAATGAATAAGCCACCACTCAATATACTGTATGTGTAGAGTAGCTGGAAAAACACTTTAAAATTCAAGATGCTGTTAAATCATTAAAATTCAGGAATGCTATTGGTTCTGGCAATTATCCAGACAAATTCTAAAAACGTATCCTGTTTGGTCCAGTAACATTATCTATGTTTTAAGGAAGTTCTAAAAACACTGCATCTGGGGTCAGTTACTGTCTTGTGCAGCTTGTTTATTAGTTTTTCTTACTCAGGTATTATTCTATCAACATGCTGTCCATAATTCAGTTACAAAAATTTTTTGAATTTTATCAAAACATTTTCAACCTGCTTAATTCAATTCAGGACTGTGGGTGGAAGACTAACTTGCAGCACTGGGCACAAAGCATTAATCAACTCTAAGTGAGACGTCAGTCCATCACAGGGATGAATTTGGAACTGCCATTTAAATTAAACTGCCCATTTTTGGTGATGTGGATTGAAACCCAGAGAACCTGAAGAAAAATCTATACAGGTGTTAGGAAAACATACAAAACAACAACATTTATTTATATAGCACATTTTCATACAAAAAGTAGCTCAAAGTGCTTTACATAATGAAGAGAAAAAAAAAATAAAGGACAAAATAAGAAATTAAAATAAAACAACATTAGTTAACAAACAAACTCCATACGTACAGTGTCCATTTTAGGACATCCTCCTCCATCCGAAAAAACTCCATCCTTCCTACTACCTTCGACAAAATATTCCTCCTCCCTGCGAGGAATCCCCAGTCACCCCTCCTCCCTCCTCCCTCCTCTCTCCTCCCTCCTCCATCCGCTCTCAGTTCTCCGCTGTCCGTTTTCCGCCATCCACCCTCCTATCTCCGTCATCCGCCTTCAGCTCTCCATCAAACCCCACACTCCCCCCGCCCCCTCATCGACATTTTCGTTAATGAAGTGACGTAATACTTCAGCTCCACCTTCTTCGCAAGTTCATTAACCAAATTATTTGTCAATTATATTTCACAGTAAGAATTTACAGCACGACTCAAACGTGGGAACGAAAGTAAATGACGTTAATTGTTGAGTGTCTTTTAATATTGTTTAAGCATACATATTAACACATGTGCAATTAAACGTGTGCATTTACGGTGTGATTTTTCAGGCTTAAAAGCTCGCCTTTTATTAAAAAGGTAAATGCAAACTTTTTTCATTCTGAAGGGCACAAACCACGCAAAAATGTCGGTACACCAGATAAATAAGCGCAACATATTATCAGTTGTATTGTATGCTTACAATACATATAGAAATGTGTTAATCGTTAACTAATAGTATGGGATGGTGTTTTTCAACTCAGCTACAGATGCAGATGGAAACCAGAACTGCTTTGAAAAATACGAACGCCTTAGGACCGATCTGGAATAAGGTAGCACAGCGCCTTGATTTAAACGATTCCATGTCTTGGTGGGTTTGCGTTGCTTGTTGTCAATATCTTTACACCTGTTTTTAAGGCTTATTGACTGAAAGGGGCTTTCGTGAAAAAAGTTAGGGCTTTGCTACAGGATACACCCTCCACAAGTTAAGGAAGTTAAAAATAAAGGTATATATTTCTGTTTTATTTAAACCTTTTAAGTTTGTATGCGGGCGGCATGGTTAATGAACTTGTGAAGAAGGTGGAGCTGAAGTATTACGTCACTTCATTAACGAAAATGTCGATGAGGGGGTGGGGGGAGTGTGGGGTTTGATGGAGAGCTGAAGGCGGATGACGGAGATAGGAGGGTGGATGGCGGAAAACGGACAGCGGAGAACTGAGAGCGGATGGAGGAGGGAGGAGAGAGGAGGGAGGAGGGAGGAGGGGTGACTGGGGATTCCTCGCAGGGAGGAGGAATATTTTGTCGAAGGTAGTAGGAAGGATGGAGTTTTTTCGGAGGGAGGAGGATGTCCTAAAATGGACACTGTACATACGAACAACAGCAGGACATGGGAGTCAAACCCAGGATGCTATAAGCAGCAATGCTAACCACAGCACTATCATGCCACTCCACTACCACTCAAATAAACTTATTTTGTATTAGCCACGTCTTATTTCATTCCTGAAACCCCTTCTGTGGGAGACAAAAAGTTGTCCAAACATTCAGGTTAATTTTGGAAAACCTGGTCAATACACATTAACAGGAGCCTTAGAAATTTTAACCAAAGCAGAAAATGTATTGCCGAATTATTGTTAAAACATATATAGCCTGCTGGAATTTATATTTCAAATTAATAACATCAAAAACATTGTCAGCGTTTTCTTTTATTTCACCATGTGCAGTATGTTAAGGTTTCTTGAAAACGTTTGTCCTTTATCTAGTATATTTTTGATCTTCACTTTTCTAGGTAATGCATTTATATTCAGCAATTCTAATACATTTTGAATATGCACAAACTCTCTTCTCTGAAAGCAAAGAAGTGTACTGTAGTTCCACTAAAATAACACATCACTGCTAATTAATCAAATTTATTTTGCTTTAGGATGTATATAAAGAACAGCTATAACTAATCATACTTGAAAATGCTGCCTCTGTATGACACTTCCTGTAATTTGATCAGCCAGTCTGAACCAAATGAATTCCCAATATCTACAGGGTGCTACTTATGAGTGACAAATATGATTACTAATTAATGTGGATCGGAAACAGTCAGCTTGTGTTTAGGCATAACAACCTGGAAAGTAGCCTCAGAGGTTACAATCTATAACTTCAACTGATTTATATAATTGAAACAAATTGTCTGCTAGTTAGCTTCGACTTACCTTAATTATAGGTTGAATTAAGTACACAATATCCTTCAGGCATACAATTTATTGAATCACGAAATTTACATATATTTTGCTTGTTACTTCCTTAGGATTAAAATATCCAAGGCACTTAAATTTAAAAATATAAGGGCATCGCCTCAATTAAGATCATGGGTACATATGAGTACAAATGAAAAGTAATGAAATATGAATTACAAAGTAAACTACAGAAACAAAGGTGTATTTTAAAAAAAGAAGATTGAAAGGAAACATTCTCAAACTCACTTAATCTAATTCGACATCATGAAAAGTTTAGAACCGATCTTAGTAGCATTGAATGCAAGGCAGTAACTACTGCAAAATGTGGCTCCATGATATTACTGAAGTCATGCACACATGACTATCCATCTTGGCTCCACACTCCTTGGCAGCTTGAACCCAGAACCGTTAATAACGTTACTGTGAATGAGCCGGGATATTTAGGACACATACATTCAGCAAGACATACGTACAAGTGCTTAGCGCTTTTATTAAAACAAACAGTGTCCTAAAGTGCAGTGCTTCATCAATAAATAAACAATCCCTAAAAATTAGTGTCTATCCGTGAGTTAAAATCCACTAAATAATCCAATGATAAAAACATATAGTCATCACTTCCCTTCTTTTCTTTCACCTGAGCCCACTGCATCTTCTACTCTCCATCTCACCAACTCACCCTGCTCAGGTCTTATAGCCGGTGGAGATATTAGCAGCCGCGGCCCTCACTTCTGGCTACTATCTTGGCTGCCTCGTTCAACATCTGTTGGACCACTCAGAGCCTGCTGTTCTTCTGACTTCCATCATGCTCTCCTAGCATCTTCAGGATCCCTAGGAAGGACACCACCACCATTGTACCCACTACTCCATTAATTCAGCGGGGAACAATTTACCCCTGGAGCAATGATCGCTTACTCCTCCACAAGGCTACTGACCATTCTGCCTATTCCCCCTCACACCGGCTCAGGTACCTAATACTGGCCTCCCACTCATGGTTCTGTTTCCAACATTGCTTTCTGTCAGGTGCAGATGCTGCATTCACCTGCTCCAAAGTGTGAATGAGGCACTTCACTGATACGTTTGCATTTGCATTTGAATGTGAGATTACCCAAGCAATCCGATCAACGTTGGAGCGGCAAATGCATGTTCCCATGTGCCTGTATGCTCCAGGACTCCTGATTATTTATTTAAAATGGACAGCATCACGAACCTCTCTCATCACACAATTTTCAAATATGCCAATGAACCCATTTCACAAATGCTTAAGAGGAAACTTCAAATTGCTTGGAGAACAAAATATACAGTGATCATTCAAAATCCACACAGGAAGCAAGTGGATATGGGATTTAAACCCAATGTAAGAAGAGCATAGGTGATGTCCATGTTTTAAAATAACCAGATAATCCTATGCATACATTTGATGATTTTTTTTTCCATTACAGATTTTTATTTAAATACTAAATGATAGGCTGATTCACGTTTGTCGAGGGAGGGGAGGTGATGGATATTTGGCAGTGCTGAATTTTCTGTAGAAAAAACGCAGTGATGTGCATGATGGTGCATTTTAGTGTGTCTGCATCTGAAAAAATAAGCAGCATATCATAATTAAAAAAAAAAAGTACTGTACACCCCCGACAGTGAACAAAAGGCATAAACTGAATTGATTGTACCAAATTACATGCGCAACACAGTTTCAGGAGAGAACACATGTAAACACAGAAAAGTTTTTACAGGTTTAAATAAAACAGAAAAAAAAGGTTTAAATAAAACAGAAATATATACCTTTATTTTTACTTCCTTAACTTGTGGAGGCTGTATCCTATAGCAAAGCCCTAACTTTTTTCATGAAAGCCCCTTTCAGTCAATAAGCCTTAAAAACAGGTGTAAAGATATTGACAACAAGCTACGCAAACCCACCAAGACATGGAATCGTTTAAATCAAGGCGCTGTGCTACTTTCTTCCAGATTGGTCCTAAGGCGTTCATATTTTTCCAAAGCAGTTCTGATCTCCATTGGCATCTGTAACTGAGTCGAAAAACATCATCCCATACTATTAGTTAACGATTAACACATTTCTATATGTATTGTAAGCATACAATACAACTGATAATATGTTGTGCTAATTTATCTGGTGTACCGACATTTTCGCGCGTTTAACGGCTGAAATCCAACGTGGTTTGTGCCCTTCAGAATGAAAAAAGTTTGCATTTACCTTTTTAATAAAAGGTGAGCTTTTAAGCCTGAGAAATCACCCCGTAAATGCACACGTTTTAATGCACATGTGTTAATATGTATGCTTACACAGTATTAAAAGACACTCAACAATTAACATCATTTACCTTCGTTCCCGCGTTTGAGTCGTGCTGTAAATTCTTACTGTGAAATATAATTGACAAATAATTCGGTGAATGAACTTGTGAAGAAGGTGGAGCTGGAGTATTACGTCACTTCATTAACGAAAATGCCGTGATGAGGGGGCGGGGGGGAGTGTGGGGTTTGACGGAGAGCTGAAGGCGGATGACGGAGATAGGAGGGTGGATGGCGGAAAACGGACATCGGAGAACTGAGAGCAGACGGTGGTGGAAGGAGGGAGGAGAGAGGAGGGAGGAGGGGTGACAGGGGATTCCTCGCAGGGAGGAGGAATATTTTGTCGAAGGTAGTAGGAAGGATGGAGTTTTTTCGGAGGGAGGAGAATGTCCTAAAATGGACACTGTATACAAGACGTTAGGACGTAATATCTTCCTCCTTTAAAATCCCAAAAACTATTAATGATTTTTGCATTCCGCAATAATAAAACTACCTACAAAATTAATTTTAGTGTCAATTTCTGAAAACTGTATGCATATCAATAAATGTCATGACATATTACTAGTGAGTTTAATGTTTATTATTTCAATCTTCTCCATATACTCTGCAGGACCTTGGGTGTGGCAGGTGGGTGAGTTTCATTTATGGGGGTCTATCATTCTGGACTTCTTTCTTTTTGTTTTATTTGTTTCTCAACTAAAATATAAGTTTGGTATGATGTTGAGGGAAAGTTATGTTTACCATTTAATATTAGCACTTTTTAATTTTTTTGATTATTTGTAGTATAACTTCATTGATTTACCCTTTTCAAATAAAAAAACAGTAATATATTTATATTTAAATATACATTTGTTTGCTTAGCAGACCCTTTTATCCAAGGTTACTTACAAAAGATATAATATATGGGCTGATATCATTTAGTTGGATAGATTTATATAATTTTAATAGCTGTGTTACCCAGGTTAGCTTGGGAAATTTCATAAGACAATGGGCCTCACTTACAGTGTCATCAGTTAATCAGGTGCATCAAAAGTACTTTGTAACTAACTAAGTGAATTTCTGTGTATGATATTTGTAGTATTTTTAATGAAGGCTAATGTTATTGGCATATAGTGTGTTGTAGTGGTTAAGGCTTTGGATTGTGGACTCATATCCTGCTACTGATGCTGTGAGACCATAAGCAAGTCACTTCACTTGAATGTGCTCCAATTGAAAAAATAAAAGAAATCTAACCAATCGTATCTCAAATGGAATTCACTTTGGATAAAGGCATCAGTCAAATAATAAGTAACAATATGATTATTGGGTCACTGGAGCTTCCTACTCTTCTCTTGACCATGCTCCACAAAATTGTCCATGAGTAAAACATTCCCTCATTAAATCAATTCCTTCTTTTTCTGCTTTTCCTAGTGACTTGGCTTTAATGGACATTGATGGTCATTGCAAAACAAAGTTTTATAGGAAAGTGAACTCTTTTGAACTGAAACAGGTTATCAATAGAAATAATATGAAATTTGAGTTTATATTATTATTATTATTAGATGTTTACAATTTTCATTTTTTACATCATCCAATATTTATTCTCGATTTTTATCCGTTGTATATAGTTCCTTTGAAGTCTGCAAATGTGAATGCATTTGCAAAGCAGTGCTTGAAGTGAATGCACATACTGTAAGTGGAGTAACAATTTGATTCATTTGATGAAACTGGAATACATCTAAGACTTAGCACACAATTGATTATAGAATCATTTAACATGTAGGTGATGCGAAGACCAGCTGTTGCGGCCAAGGTGCTAATGCAAAGTAGAAACATGTACCGTCACCAAAAAAAAAAATCATTGCATCATAGGCTACAACACAACACAACAACACGCTACATTGTAGGTTAAATGTTGCTAGGTTGCACAGTGTGTTGTGTTCATGGTCTGTGTTTTTGTTGGTTTTCCTCTGTGTTCCTGACAGGACCATGGGCTGGACCATTCAGAGGTGTCACACTGATATATCAAAGTGAAGAGCAAGGAGTGCAGACCAGTAGATGAGAAACAAACAATAAAAAACATTCTTGCTACTTAAAACCCAGTGTTCTGATTCTTATATAAATGAGCAAGAAAAGAGCTTCTCTACCTTGAAATGCATTCTACGTTGATTTCATATTTATGTAAGTGCTGGATGACTGAATTGCTGGTAAATTGATTACAGTTAGTATTGATGATTGCACAGTACAGTACAGGATATACAAAGAAGATTTAGAATAGGCCTTGTGTTCCATTGCCAACACAGGGCGCAAGGCAGGAAACAAACCCCGGGCAGGGCTCCAGCTCACCACAGGGTACACACACCCACACACCGAGAACAATTCAGGATTGCCAATGCACCTAACCTGCATGTCTTTGGACTGTGGGTGGAAACCGGAGCACCCAGAGGAAACCCACGCAGACACGGTGAGAACGTGTAAACTCCACGCAAGGAGGACCCAGAAAGCGAACCCAGGCATCCTAACTGCGAGGCAGCAGCACTACCACTTCACCACCATGCCGTCCGCGAACCAGCCCAATGTACAGCATATTCATGGGTTTCTGACAATTTCCAAGATTTTTTAAAATTTACCACCTAGTAGTAGAATTGAAAGTTAAGCAGTGCCATGTCACATTCTACTTTAGATCTTTGTAGATTCACCATTTAGATGCATGGCCATTTTGAATTCCACATGAATGATGTTATGATTAAGTCTAACTTCTTCAATAAAGAATTGATAATGTATATAGGGATTCTCTGGAATAACTTTAGAAGCTTAGGGTGGAAGTTCATACTGACAGTAATAATGCTCCCTGCTAACATAAGATGGAGGATACACCATATATTAACATCTTATGGAGTTTTTTCCATAGTACTTTCATAATTATATTTAAAAAGATCTTTATGTTTACTTGTAATGGAAATCCCCTGATATTTAAATTGTTTTGATATTATGAAAGAATAGCTGTCCGACCTGTTATTATGTGCTAGAAAATTCACTGGAACTAGCATACTTTTTCTCAGATTATTTTAGAATTTAGAGACCTTATGAAGTTCTTCTAATAGGTTTAAGACTAATGGTAGAGATGATTGTGGGTATGATATAGAAAGTACCATATCATCAACATATAGCAGCATTTTCTGTTTGAGTCCTACTCTAATAACCCCCTTTATCTCTGGTTTCATCTGGAGATGAATAGCTAACGACTGAAAAGGTAGTGCAAGAAACAAGACTTTTTCTACATCCAAGGATAGTAAGACTTCTGGTGAGTCAAGTTTTGTGAGTGAGTATTTTACATTAAACAGGTGCCAGAGGTCTGAGACAGAGTGCCTGTCTTTAATAAATCTGATTTGGTCTTGAGATAGTACTGAGGGAAGCACATTCTCAATTATTCCAGTTAAGATTTTTGCTAGTATCTTTGCATCAGAGTTCAGGAGGGAAATTGGTCTGTATGGTGCACACTTTAGGAAGTCTTTAGTTTTTTTTTTTTGGAAAAACAGTAATTAGTTCTTAGCTTAATTTGTGAATTTTTAACATACTCTTCCTTCTCATAACAACACATTATTTTGTTGTCAAGAATGACTGATTTTAGTTAATTTCTCTAGGGAAATTAACTAACTTGAAGTGTATTGAGCTCTGAAACATCAGTAGTTAAAACAGCTCAATTTCATCATTCCAAAATGATTCCTTTATTCTATGCAACATCATCAACAGTTGAACACAAAGGTTCTTCAAACTCCAGCAAAGTATAGAAATATTTTATTTAGCCAAGATATGTCAAGACTGCCCAGCACACATACCTTACCTAGTCTATGCAGAAAAAACAGCTATTCTTTGTTAGTCAGAGGATTTGATAAAGTGTTATGGTTACACAAAGGCTTCATTAACACATGCAGGATAAGCATACAGAAATAACATAGAAGCATCTCATACATCAAATATGAAGACAGTGTAAGAGGCTTGGTTATATGACAGGCCTTTGGCACAAGAGCTAAACAATGGAAAAGTGCTAGCTGAGGCAGCTAAATAAAGGACCATATGAACATAAAAGCTTATAATTCTAAAATATTACAAAAAACGGACATCTTACACAGCCCAAGCAATATCATGTCAGAAGGCCTGCAACATTGTCCATCATAGAAGCACTGCCAGCTCTTCAAATTTGTTAGAGATCTCTCTTGCATTATTTCCAGTTAGCTGTGTGTGTTTTGTCTATGGCTTCAGCTGCCAAGATGTGGATAGCTGTGGTGGACCACTCATCAACAATACTCTTACAGGTGACCATGATGTGTTCCTCATTTGTTTTTAAACAACTGTGATCACATGAAATCTTTAATATTCCAACCAACATCACTCAAATGTTGTAAATTTGTTGAGTTTGTTCAGGAACTGAGATGAAATCTTATTTTTACTCATTTAACAGATTTGTATGCTGATCACTTTACACTCAAGGCTAACTTCTCAGACTTGGCATCCTTACACAGTGGCAAAATTCAATATCACTTCAACTACTGGATTTGTGGGGTTGTACGTCTGAGTTTGTACTACAACCGAAATTAATCTATTGGATGTTACATTAACATTTTTAATTTGCAGTCTGCTAAATCAAGTTTGACTACATTAAACAGGAATTGAGGAATTTTTGCAGTTGCCCAACTTCTTTAAATGTGTTTCACTCAAAACAAGCAAATTTTTATATTTACAAAATGGTTCCTGAAGTATTCAACTTAACACAAGCATGCTTTTAAATTGAATTATTCCCATAGGACCACCTAAGATCACATGTTCACATTGCTCACATCAGGAAGTTGCCTACAATATGGCCAAATTTGGTTATTTTTGGTAATCTTTTACTGATGAAAAACATTTTGGTGGGATGAATTTATGGGATAATTTTTGTAAACTACTCTTGCATTTTTGAGCTAATTTTCCTTGGTGAAAAATTATAGATTTGCATGAATTGTTCTAATTAGCATGAAGAATTCATCAGAATATCTTTGTGTAAAAAATACATCATATTGGTGCCATTGTGTTTGTGTGACTGTGCAGGCAAGTTTACTTGAGTTTGGCTTTGATAATCTAGCAAATTTATCACACATCCTACAGCATAAAAGCATCTTTTTCATCTGGAGAACATAAGCAGTTAAAGAGTGTGAAATTACATTTTACAAGTAATTAGTATAAATTAATATGTTTTATTCATCATGGTTTTAATTAAAATCTGTTTTCATTTCAAATAAAGAATACAAATTTGTGGTGTTTTTCTGTAAAATTAAGTGGTGTTTTAAATTCATTTAAGCTCAATGTATTATATTATAGTTGAAGGAACTACTTTGGCTCATGTTCAAATAACTGCAATGAATTATGTTGTGATTAGTGAATTATTTATAAAGAATCTAAAGTCATTTTCTCAAATGTGGAACCTGTGGATATAACTGGACTGATTAATTTTAACATTTTATTTTTTTCATTGAAGGACCAAATATAAAAAGGTGCACCAATTAAATAATCTGTTATAACATGTTTCCTGCTTCTAAAAGGAGCCTTGATTAGCTTATTTACAGTAAAGCAAAGTAATAACAGCAAAATGTTTATCAGTTGTGGACCTGGCCATCTCTATTTCCTTTTAAACTAAGAATTCAAAACGGATGTATCATTTGTAGCAGTTTATTGCTTGACAAATAATGTATTTATGGGCATAAATACAATAAAAAGATAAATCAACATAAAGAAAAGCAGTACACACTACAAGAAGGGACAGGTAGTGTAGTTCTCAGATGAAAAGTGCAAACTTCTTCAAGCAAGTGAGCTACAAAGCCGTATATTATAGTATAGGACTGTATCAAACTACAGTATGCACCCAGTGCTGCTAGAGCAGGCTCTGTCACGCTACAATCATGTTTATGTATGCGCAGGGTGGCTAGACATGCATTTATTTCCGCTAAACTGTGCTACTTTTGAAAGCATTGTGAGGGTAAAAAATAAATTTTCATTTTTTGGGCTTTTTTTAAAGGGCATTTGAGGAACACTTCACCTCGAAACACTATGGTGGGGGCACTTCTCCTTTTACTTCTCTCAAAACTCCAAGGGGGTACCCTAGCCCAGCTTTTCATCGCCCACTAAACTTCATGGGAAGGAGCACCCACCATTAGACAGGTTTTCAGCTCTCATTTGGCTAGAAATATTTGCAGCAACCCTGTGTATGTCAGATTTTTCTAGTCCATGGAGTGAGTTACAGCATTAAAATGTCACTTGGAATAGGAAGAGAAAAATTATGCTGTAGCTATTGAGTACAAAAAACTAGTTACAGCAAATAAAAGTAAAATATTTTGATGCTGTAAATCAATCTTACAGAAAAAAGAAACAGGGAAGCTACTTCAAAAGGCATAAATATCAATTGTATTAAATATAAAAGAAATAAGATTACAACACAACAAATAATCTCATACAATAGCAAAGACTACATAATCTTATAACAAAGAATCTCAAACTCCCGCTGTGCACACAGCACAGAGCACAAATGAATGAATAAGTCATTAAGTACAAATGCATTACTTTTTATGGGTTTCCACGACTTTCTGTGTTTTCTCTTCAGTTGTAAATACTGTATTTTTTAGTCCGTATATGCTAAACTGTTTCTTTAGCTGAACGTGTTCTCCTTGCTCTAGTAATACACTTTTTGCCTGCTTGGCACTACTCCCTAGATATCCCAGTGCTGTCTGCTGCAGCAGCCTTTTCCAAGGAGAGGCTTCCATTCCAGCCGGACACTTGAACTTGGCAAATGGCTGATTGTTCTATTGCAAGAGCTGTTTTCTACGAACAATTCTCTTTTTAAGAGGACTTTGTTTTTCAGGCAGTAAATTGTCTAATTTTACACATAGACCATGCTCGTTCATGTGAACACTAGATGTCTGTCCTCGGGTTAGAGGTAAAAGGAACAGAGAGGGCAATTACAGAGCCATTTAACTGTACATTACTTCCTCATTTAGTTAAAGAAAAACTTGACATCTCAAAAAAGCTTAATATCACTGAAACCCAACTTCTATGCCAGCCTTTTCTCGTCCCTCAGCCCCATAAACTTAGCACGTCCAGGATGAAAATGACAGTTGTGACCAGACCACTGAAACAGACAATCATAGTGCAGCTGGACACCTTAAGGCACTTAGAAATACCAAACCAGGTAATTTAAAAAAAAATACTACAATAAATGTGAGAGTCCACTGCACCCTAAAGTCTTTTAGAGTTGTTGTCGTCTTTTGTGTTACAAGAAAAGTGTCTGTTTTGAATGATTGTAATATTGTCTTTTTAACATAATGAATAATGTGTCCTTTTCTTTATGAATCATAAGTGATTGATTGTGTGTGTGTATCTATGCTATAATGTTAACTGAGCTATTATATAATTTTTTATATAATACTTTAGTAGCTTTTATTTTTAAGATAGTAAAATGAACTATTTGCCATTTTAACATAATCTGTTCCTTCAGTTTGTTACTCTGTGCTCTGCCTGTAAAGTGAATTGTGACCACACGTATATGCAATGAAATCATGAAAAATTGGCAAAAGTGAGAAAAGCTTGACTTTCTAGATAAGGTCTCACAAATACTAGGAGAATATGCAACCATTGCTCTGCAGTCAGAAAAGAAAAAAAAGTCTGAATTAGCATAAGTCACCCTAATGTTCATAAGAAATGTAGTGAATTATTTAATGAGTTAGGAAGTCCATAATAAGCAAGAATAGTTGCGTCAAATATTTTAAATATTAAAATGTGTGCTTCTTAATTTTAATGTAGATAGGTTGGGTTTGGCTTTGTTACGGAACGGTAGGATGGGTGGTGTGCGCAGAGTATGAGGATATTCTAATTACCATCAGAATGTCTTCACCTTTAAAGCTTTTGTTTTGTATTTCATTAAAAATATGATAAAAAAATAATATGTGCTTCAATTTAAATGTTTCAGCCTCTGACAGAGGCACATACTGGGTTATATCCCTAGTAAAGGATCACAAATCAAAAATAACATTATACATACTGTATATAAACAAAAGTCCTACTGTATGTGTGTGTGTGTGTGTGTATGGAATGGTCCACTCTGCTCACGCTCAACCACAACCACTAGAAGGCGTAGGCATGTACTTTTAAATTATTTTGGCGCTTGCATGCACCTCAGTTCTCACTACGAAATACTGAATGTGTGTGTGTGTGTGTGTGTGTGTGTGTATGGAGCAGTTCACTCTGCTCACGCTCAACCACAGCCATGAGAGTTGGTGTGAATTCTACAGAAGATGTAGAAGCTTATACAAGTAACTTGCATTTGATGAGATGGCACATGCATGCACTTTTACATTTTTTCCGTGCTTGCATGCACCTTATTTTTCATTCAACCTGTAGCGCTTTCTTTAACCTTTAGCCATAGGATAGCACCCTAAGTTCATAAACTCTATTTCCCTGAGCTGATTTATGAAAACCCCTTTAATTTTAAATACGTATTTTTAGAGAATAAATTAGAATCTCTTAATTAATACCTACTCCCCAGTAATAAGCTGCCAGCTGTTTCACGATTAGCAACTTGTTACACAAATCACAATACAAATATGTCCCCAAAATTTATTAACTAAATTGGAAAAATAACTAACATAAATAAATAAAACTATTTGTTGTTAAATCCAATCAAAATCCCCAATTATAGATTACAGAAATTAGAAAACTCACAAAAATTGCAGTAAATTCACCCTTCACTACAAACATATACAGGTTCAGGCAGTGTACTTAAACCTTATATATGCACTTTTCTGCGGTGGGTTGGCACCCTGCCCAGGATTGGTTCCCTGCCTTGTGCCCTGTGTTGGCTGGGATTGGCTCCAGCAGACCCCCGTGACCCTGTGTTCGGATTCTGCGGGTTGGAAAATGGATGGATGGATATGCACTTTTAACTCTTTGCTTTTCCCAGCATTTAAAACATCCCACTGTTAAAGAAAACACAATAACAAATTTATCATATGAGCAAAATTAATTACTATAACCTCACCTTAACTCAACAACTTTATGGGCCCACACACACTCACACCAGACAGCAACCACACAAAATAAAAATAATATTACAACAAACCCCCCTTGTTGCAGGCCTGGTCAACGCTTGGGAACGTAGTGGCCAAGAACTTTGAAGCCTGTTCACTCTAATGAGCCAAAATAAAAGGTCACAACACTCACAAATAAGTGGAGTAAAGGTCAGTGTTCATTGTCCAAGTGCAGCACTTTCACGCTGTGGGAAACGATAGAGTCGTCCTGCAGACAGGCTCACGGCAAAATGCTGCAAGCAAAAAGGAGCCTGTAATGCTAATCCGAACTACACCGCTTCTTCGATGACGGCTTCTTATTGTACTATCGTCCAACGGGTGGTAGCGTGTATACCAACAGGAGCTAAAAGCATCAGCATCACCATCAAGCCGCTTTTTTTTCTCCCTGTAGTCACACTCTTATCCTAGTATGAGCGTCGCCTGTCCTTTCACCCACCTTTTTTTTTTTTTTTTTTTTTTTTACCGCCTCCCTACCAGACATTCACATTAGAGAAACACTGCACATGACACTTCAACTCCCAATAACTTAAAACAAAGTTAATGACTCAGGCACCACCGAGAGTGGCAGCCTTTTCAGCAGCTCGGTGTATGACTTTATTTTTCTACCTATTATTTCTCTTTTTTTATTACTTTTTATTGATCACTCCTATCACTTTCTTTTATGTGAATTAGTTCCCTGGACACTTTTACAACATGGACATGGATTTTTACACGCCGACACTATTCAAGTAGTCAACTTCAAGTGCTGAGAACAAATGCCATTGTCAGTGTGGATCCCTATTTACCCGACGAGGTAAGAAGGCGGTATTGTGGCAGCAGAGCCGGCACTAAGCTAAAAATGAAGCGGCTTGCGAGAAAGTGGCGTTTTAAGCCTTTGGTGCCTTCTGTGATCCTGGGAAATGTGAACTCAGTATTAAATAAGATCAACGAACTGGCTGCGCTGGTGAAAAATGTCAGAACCTACAGAGAATGCAATTTGTTGTGCTTTTGCAAAACGTGCCTAACTACAACCATCCCAGATGCTAACGTGGAGCTACCCGGGTTTAGCACAGTTAGAGTGGACAGAGACGCAAGTACCTGCGGGAAGCACAAAGGAGGAGGTCTAGCTCTCTATGTTAATACATGGTGGTGTAACTCTGGACATGTAAACGTCAAAATCTCGACTTGCTGCAGGGACATCGAACTGTTGGCCGTAAGTTTGCGTCCCTATTACTTGCCCAGAGGGTTTGGACACGTCATTGTTGTTATTGTTTACATCCCTCCTCAGGTGGACGTGGAGATAGCGAGTGACATCATCCATTCTGCTGTTGCTAAGTTGAAAACGCAGTATCCTGAGGCGCTTGTGCTAATCCATGGAGATTTTAACCATGTGACGCTGGACAAAACATTACCTGCCTTCTCCCAGTATGTGGACTGTAACACCCGGAGAAATAAGACTATTGACTTACTGTATGAAAACGTTAAAGACGCATACAGCGCCCCCCCACTCCCTGCGCTTGGGAAAGCAGATCATAACCTGGTTCTGCTTCAGCCTCAATACAAACCAAGAGTGAAGGAGCTACCTACAACCACATGCTCATTCAGGAAGTGGTCCCCTGAGGCAGAGCAGGCTCTGAGGGACTGCTTTAGAACTATGGACTGGGATATCCTGCAGGGACCACATAGTGAGAACATTGAGGATGTTGTTGACTGCACTACTTACTACATCAACTTTTGTATGGACGTTGTAGTTCCAGTAAGAACAGTATGCTGCTATGCTAAAAACAAGCCATGGATTACAAGTGACATCAAGGGCCTTTTGAACCAGAAGAAAAGGGCTTTTAAAGGCGGTGATCAACATGAGCTCAAGCGCATGCAGAAGGAACTCAGAGTCCAGCTGAGGGCGGCGAAGGAGCAGTACAGGAGAAAGCTGGAGCAGAAGTTGCAGAATAAGATAATCACTGGCTGCAGCTCGAAGTGGGGTGCCACCCTCGAGAAAGACGTGAAGAAAGCAAACCAAATGAACAGCTTCTTTAACAGGTTTGACCACCCTAACCCACTCTCACCTCAGAGTACTACACCCTCCACCCATCCTTCCGCTGATACCAGCATAGGAGAGACATCCCCACCCACAATTACAACAGCGCAGGTGAGCAGAGAGCTGAGGAGTCTTTGTGCCAGCAAAGCAGCGGGTCCAGATGGAGTATCGCCGTGACTGCTGAAGGTCTGTGCGCTGGAGCTGGGGAATCCTCTACAGTGCATCTTCATCCTCAGCCTGGAACAGGGGAGAGTCCCGAGGCTTTGGAAAACATCTTGTATCACCCCAGTCCCAAAGGTATCATGTCCTAGTGAGCTGAATGACTTCTGGCCTGTCGCTCTGACGTCACATGTGATGAAGACCATGGAGCGGCTGCTGCTTCACCACCTGAGGCCACAGGTATGCCACACCCTCGACCCTCTGCAGTTCGCATACCAGGAGAAGGTGGGAGTGGAGGATGCCATCATCTATATGCTACACCGATCACTCTCCCACTTGGACAGAGGCAGTGGTGCTGTAAGAATTATGTTTCTAGACTTCTCTAGCGCCTTCAACACCATCCATCCTCTGCTCCTTAGGGACAAGCTGACAGAGATGGGAGTAGATTCATACCTAGTAGCATGGATCGTGGACTATCTTACAAACCGACCTCAGTATGTGCGTCTCGGGAACTGCAGGTCTGACATTGTGGTCAGCAACACAGGAGCGCCACAAGGGACTGTACTTTCTCCGGTCCTGTTCAGCCTATATACATCGGACTTCCAATACAACTCGGAGTCCTGCCATGTGCAAAAGTTCGCTGATAACACTGCTATCGTGGGCTGCATCAGGAGTGGGCAGAAGGAGGAGTATAGGAACCTCATCAAGGACTTTGTTAAATGGTGAGACTCAAACCACCTACAACTGAACACCAGCAAAACCAAAGAGCTGGTGGTGGATTTTAGGAGGCCCAGACCCCTCATGGACCCCGTGATCATCAGAGGTGACTGTGTGCAGATGGTGCAGACCTATAAATATCTCGGGAGTGCAGCTGGATGATAAATTGGACTGGACTGCCAATACTGATACTCTGTGTAAGAAAGGACAGAGCCGACTATACTTCCTTAGAAGACTGGCGTCCTTCAACATCTGCAATAAGATGATGCAGATGTTCTATCAGACAGTTGTGGCGAGCGCCCTCTTCTACGTGGTGGTGTGCTAGGGAGGCAGCATTAAGAAGAAGGATGCCTCATGCCTGGACAAACTGGTGAGGAAAACAGGCTCTATTGTAGGCATTGAGCTAGACAGTTTGACATCCGTGGTACAGCGATGGGCACTGAGCAGACTCCTGTCAATTATGGAGAATCCACTGCATCCACTAAACAGTGTCATCTCCAGACAGAGGAGCAGCTTCAGCGACAGACTGCTGTCACTGTCCTGCTCCACTGACAGACTGAGGAGATCGTTCCTCCCCCAAACTATGCAACTCTTCAATTCTACACAGGGGGTAAATGTTTATTTTTATTATTTTTTTTTATTACTCTTTAATATTGTTTTTGTATCAGTATGCTGCTGCTGGAGTATGTGAATTTCCCCTTGGGATTAATAAAGTATCTATCTATCTATCTATCTATCTATCTATCTATCTATCTATCTATCTATCTATCTATCTATCTATCTATCTATCTATCTATCTATCTATCTATCTATCTATCTATACAACATTGGTTGTCTTTAAACACAAGCACATGGTTCACAGTACTTTACAACCAAACTACAGAATGTATTAACCTTCTATTAACCAAACACAATAACTGAATTGAATACATCTTTAACACTTGACATGACTATATAATAATAATTATTGTTTTGCAAGGAACCAGTAAACACTATTGAGGGAAATATTATATGAGCCTAGGGGCTACAAACCCAAACAGACAAACTCAGCTTGGTGGTACATGCACGTTGTACATTCACACAACGAGCTACCATACGTTTGCCTAAGGCAGGTTCCAGCCTGTCCGCTGAATTTGTGCCTCAGCTGCACTCAACTACACATCCGACTCAGACAATATAGACCTGTCCTGGCTCACTTAGCTAACACGTCTGCAAGTTCACCATTTAGTAAAACTGTAGGGAGTCTTCGGGTTGTTTTTTTATCCAAAACTCCACACGCAGCTAGTCATATTCATAATCACTAACTTTCAAATATTCTAAAATGATACCCACAAGCTTATGTTTTAAATTTGTAATTTTCAACCTTCTGAGAGTGGATGTTAGAGAGCTACGAATACTGGTTAAGAATCAAATATAAAAAATATATAATTACAAACTCACATGCCTATATTACCAATCCTTAATTGATCAAAGTTTTGTTCAAAGGAGTAACATTGATGCCACATATCCCATTAGTGAACGTCTGGGGTCAGTTGATCTGACCATTTTGGATGAAGATAGTTATTGGTTTACTGTTTATCACAGGTGGATAATTTCCTTCACAAAATATGGACCACTAATAGCCTAGAAATGAGGGTTTCTTGGTTCTAGAGGGTCAAAAACGGGGGGGGGACCTCCATAAAGCTCAAAATTTTGGGTAACTACACATCCAGACAAATCCAATACTATATCATATATGGGGGCTTCCTTGTACTGGTGTGTCAATAGATCCCAGATACAAAAAAACAAAAACAAAAAAAAAACTGAAGTGATTCCAAAGAGGTCACAAGTAATTCTTAGGAACACAATTAAACTGAATTACACATAAATGAACAGTATCTAACATTAGTAGTTTGAGTACTTCATGACATAACTATGTCACTAAAATAATCACAAAGCATCTGTATGAGGTCTGAAGTTAACTTTACCAAAAAAAATCCAAACTAAAAATATATATGTATATATACAGTATGTTTATATTATTTCATTAACATGAACAAATCTGACATGATTATAGCATACAAGCAGCTTTACACTGTATGTCTCTGGCACATGTTGAACAGTCAGTTTTTTCATTGGCAAAAAAAAATACTCTTTAACGTATTACATTTTTCTTTTTTACTGTGCAAATGTTTGTACAGTAGCTAATGCCACATAGCAGTCTCTCCGCACATGGATGTTGTCTTGCAAATTTCAATTTAAAATAGTGTTGCACTTTGAAAACTAAACAATGTCTGTCAAATATTATTTCAACTGTATCTGAACAAAACGATTGTGTAAAGGGGTACGTTGATATTTATTCTCTGTCTGAAATTTTGGCAGTTAACTAGTTTTTATTTTCTCTGTATAGGAAATCCCCAATTCTGCAACTGGCAGCCTTGTTCCTTTTATCTGTTTTCAAGGAAAATACTATCTTAAATAAGTAATAGTCAAGGTCATCATTACAAATAGGTCCATACGTCCTAATTTCAACAAGCTTGAGGGAGCATGCCATGTTAACTGGTGAGATCACCGTGACAAGACTGAAGAGTATAACAAAGCAATAGTAGTAAGTAGATTAGTTTCATTCGCATAACACAATCAACAAGCACATTAGTTTGCACCAATCGGCATACAGACAAATGGCATAATCTTTAACACACCTAAACCTTTTGTATATCTAAAGGTCCTAAAATAGTTAAACACGTTAAAAGTTTTTGACAATATCTCCTTCTAAAGGGGAACTTCTTATACAATATATAAATTCTTATTAAGAACAAAGTAAAAAAAAAAAAGTAATTGTCATTGTCTCATTGTTTTGTTGGTAATATGCTGGGTACAAATTGTACAGAATGTCCTAGTTAAACATGCAGATAAAACAAGTTCACACAGAAATAATTAAACACAAAGGTTACATTTTGTTTTCTGCTACAGTTCCACCCTTTTTGATTTTTACAACCAAGTATTCAAAGTTTTAGCTAGGTTTTTCACATCATTAGGGTACCAGAATTCTTCCTAAGTCTCGATTTGAAAAAAGGTACCTGCTGTATGAGAATACAGAAAAACAAAACACACAAGGATACATTTTCTTTTTCTGCTGCAATAATATCCATTTTTTTTCTGTGTGCCAAATTATCCTTTTATGCAACAGCTTTTTTTTTGTTCTTTATTTCGCCTTATACAATTTCTTGTATTAGGAATTTGTTAGTTTTCACATACCCCTTGGGGTCAGAGCACAGGGTCAGCCATTGTACAGCGCCCCTGGAGCAATTGCAGGTGAAGGGTCTTGCTCAAGGGCTGGGCAGAGTAGGATCTCTTTTGGCAGTGATGAGGATTTGAACTGGCAACCTTCTGGATACCAACACAGATCCTTAGCCTCAGAGCCATCAATACGCCCCTTGCTTGTAGAATAACCACAAAAAGAAAACAGCTTCCTCACCTGTACTTTAAATGGTCCAATTTAAAGTTCAAACCTTTTTATTTTGTCCCTTAATTATATCTGACTCCAAATTCTTCCTTCTTCCTAAATTATACTCATTTTGTTTTAAATAATTAGGCAATAACCTCTTACTTTGCCTTCTGAAAATGATTTTGTTTAGCACTTAGGTACTTGACCTTTGATGCTCAAAAAATAACAACTCATAAAGCAAAATCAACTGTTTTTGTGTGTTATTATTTAGAACTAGCAGGAATGCCTAGATAATTGCCTGGTATGGAATAAAGTGTCGGTGCAGACACTAAATAAATTCCCTATGGAGAAAAAAACAAAATTTCACAAACCTAAACCAACCATGGGAAACAACTTTGTATACCTGTGCCAAGTCCTACAAAAGTCTTTTATTGACATTTCCCTAATAAAAGACGGGTAAAAAGAGGAAGAAATTTCAGAATGAAACATAGCCAATGGTCCTTCCTGTACAAATGGGGAGAGGGATGATTTGGATTTGCATACCGGATAAACAAACGAATACTCATTGAGCTTTATTTTTACATTTGGCAATTATTTTACCCACACTGTGGGACTCTTTGGGTATAATTTTAATATTAGTAATTTTTGCAGCTAATGTATGGTCATTTTTTTTTTTTACCCAGATCCTACAACACTTTTGCAATGAATCTGAGTTATTAGCTTCCTGAAATTTTGCTACTTGTTTTTTTATTGTTTATATTTTTTATGGTTGTTGCCATTTTGCGATTTCCTTTCTATGGCTCCAGCTGTATTGTTTACAGTTGCTATGCCTGTTGCCGCTTACATGACATACTGTGTCATTACATCTATCCTATATAAGATGGAGGCACACTATGCAAGCATGCACTACTCTTTACAACCTTTTTGTTTTAGTGTAGTGGTAGTTACAAGGCATTTCCAAGATGATTTTAGTGTGTGCACCTTTGGTCAAGTATGCTAACATTGACTTTTGGTTTTGTACTTCTGATTTAGATGTGCGGTTCTTTGTTTTTTATCAGGATTCTGACCTCTTCCTGTTTAGCAACATGACTCCTGCTTCTTCTGGATATTTTTCCCTGTTCCTTTTCCACTGTGCACTATTTTCCTCATAGTCTCTGTAACAACAGTATAAATGTCTATACTGTTGTGTTGCACACATAATAGTTATAGGTAACTTAATATGAACAATATACAGGAGACATTGTAGTGGAAAACCTTTATATACAGTAACATTTCTTAGTTTGTTAAGCTTTTCAGGTATATGTTGCCTTTTGTGTAGCTCCTCTAAGTCGGATGTTTTCATTCTAGGATGTAGTCTCTCAAGGTCGCTCCAGACTTGGAATGAACAATCATGTACCCCTCTCTAGGTAAACAAATACAGGATGATGTAAGGTTGTTACATTTATTAATTTGTAACACATTAAAATAATAATCAGCTATATTTCAAATATGCTTTTCTTTAGGATACTTACAGAGCTAAAATAGAAAAAAACTCACTCAGAATTACATGAAGGATGTCTGGAATGGACTGGGTATAATTACGGGACTCAGGCAACTCAGGGCGCAGGCGCTAGAAGGGGATGTGGACTAAGTTAACACCCTGAACTAATTATTAATAGATTTTCCCTCCTACTGCCACCTTCTACCAATGACCAGTCTCCCCACACCATCTGTAGTACATCAATAACTCTTACCATTTCAACTGGAATGGCCATTAACAAGTCTACCTCTAACCATTAGTGTGGATTGTCCATAACTGAAGACAATGTAAGGAGACAACTGGGGAAGCTACACACAGGAAAACCTATGGATGGAGTCAGTCCTCGAGTTCTTAAGGCATGTGCTGACCAACTTTGTGGTGTCCTCTGTCACCTGTTCAGTCTTTCCCTAAGGCTTCAGAAAGTGCCACCTATGTAGAAAACATCCTGCATTGTTTTTGTCCCAAAGATGGCAGGTGTGTCCTCGCCTAATGCACCTAATTACTACAGACTATTTGCACTTATATCTAACAGCATTAGGACCTTTGAAAGTCTGCTCCTGGACTATATAAGTCCTCTTTTGGTATACCACCTGGACCCTCTGCAATTTGGCTGTCGGACAAAGATTGGAGTGGAGGATGTAATTATCTATCTGTTCCACAAAGTTTATTGTCACCTGGACAAAGCTGGCAGCACTGTGAGGAATATGTTTTTTGATTTCTCCAGAATCTTCAATACCATTCAGCCATCCCTGTTAAGGGGTAAACTCAAAGATATGCAGGTGGATGAGCCTTTGGTGCCGTGGAAATTTACTGTCTGTCGGGCAGACCCCAGTTTGAGTCTCAAGGACTGTGTTTGATACTGATGTAAGCAACGCAGGAGCACCACAGGGGAATGATTTAAGTATTAATATTTAAGTCAGGTGTTTCTTGGTGAAAAGAGAATTGTCTGCATCTTAACATCAGCAAAACCATGTAACTGGTTATTGACTTTCACTGCACCAAATGCCTTATGTCCAATTACTAATCAGGGAGTGCATCCTTCACATCTTCTATAACTCTCTGATGGCCAGTGAGACTTTCTACACTGTGGTGTACTGGGCTGGTAACATCACTTCAAGTGAGGCCCACCGAATCAACAAGCTAATTTAAAGGGCAAGCTTAGTTATAGGATGCACTCTGGAGCCCCTGTAGGTAGTAACAACATAGAAAATTAAAACAAAACTCAGTGCAGGGATGAACAATGCTGCACATCCTCTCTCTGACACACTAACACGGAGGACTCTCAATCAACAAATCATTCAGTAGAAGTGTGTGAAGAAACACTACAAGTGCTCCTTTGTACTAACAACAATACACCTGCATAATGCATCACTGGGACTGGGAGTGCCAAGTAAGAACTTTTTTTTTCTGTTAAATTTTCCTACACATTCTGGTGTGTGTTCAGACCAAAGTATGTGTGTATACTTTTTTTTTCCCTTGGGGACAGATAGATAAATAAATGTAAAGATGTAATATCTTTGCTACAGATCACAGTGTCATTAGCAAGCATTATAGTCCATGGGGGCTCCTGTCAAATCTCGTCTGTCAACCTGTCCATCACCATTGCAAATAAGAAAGGGCTCAGAGCCAATCCCTGATGTAATTCCACTTCCACGTTGAATGCATCCGTCACTTCTACCGCAGACCTCACCACTGTCACATTCCCCTCATACATATACTGTACATACATACTTCTATGCCACTCCCGACTTCCTCATACAATACCACAGTTCCTCTCAAGGCACCCTGTCATATGCTTTCTCCAGGTCCATAAAGACACCATGCAACTCCTTTTGACCTTATCTATACCTATCCATCAACACCCTCAGAGCAAACACTGCATCTGTGGTGCTTTTTCTTGGCATGAAACCATACTGTTGCTCACTAATCATCACGTCACTTCTTAACCTGGCTTCCACTACTCTTTCCCATAACTTCATACTGTGGCTCATCAATTTTACCCCCCTGTAGTAACTACAGTCCTGCACATCACCCTTATTCTTAAAAATCCTCTCACTTTCCAAAATTCCATTAAACAATCTGGTTAAAAACTCCACTGCCATCTCTCCTAAACACCTCCTTCTACAGGTATGTCATCTGGACCAACGGCTTTTCCATTGTTCATCCTCTTCATAGCTGTCTTTACTTCCTCCTTGCTAATCCATTGCACTTCCTGATTCACTATCTCCACATCATCCAACCTTCTCTCTCTCTTATCTCCTCATTCATTAGCCTCTCAAAATACTGTTTCCATCTGCTTAACACACCCTCCTCGCTTGTGAATATTTTTCCATCTTTATCCATTATCACCCTAACCTGCTACACTTCTTTTTCAGCTCTATCCCTCTGTCTAGCCAGTCGGTACACGTCCTTTTCTCCCTCTTTGGTGTCCATCCTCTCATACAACTCATCATACACCTTTTCTTTAGCCTTCGCCACCTCTCTCTTCACCTTACTCTTTATCTCTTTGTACTCTTGTCTACTTTCTGCATCTCTCTGACTATCCTCTCTGACTTCTTTGCCATCCTGTTCATCTGTATACTTTTTGGTACTTCCCCATTCCACCACCAGGTTTATTTTTTCTCCTTCCTCTGTCCAGATGTCACTCTTCTGCATAGAATATAATCTATATGTGTGCATCTTCCTCCACTCTTGTATGTCACTATATATTCACTATCTTACCTTCTTCATTCCTCTCCTTGACACCATACCTACCCATCAACTCCTCATCTCCTCTGTTCCCTTCACCAACATGCCCATTGAAATTCACTCCCAACACCACTTTCTGTCCCTCGGGTACACTGTCCATCACTTCATCCAACTCACTCCAGAAATCTTCTTTCTTAGTCATTGTACACCCAACCTGTGGAGCATATGCACTAACAACATTCATCATTATACCTCCAATTTCCAGCTTCATAATCATTACTCTGTCTGACACTCTTTTCACCTCCAAAACACTCTTGACATACTGTTCCTTCAGAATAACCCCTACTCCATTTCTCCTCCCATCCACACCATGATAGAACAATTTGAATCCACCACCGATCCACCTGGCCTTACTCCCCTTCCATTTAGTCTCTTGCATGCACAATTTATCAACCTTCCTTCTCTCCATCATATCTGCTAACTCTCTACCCTTACCAGTCATACTGCCAACATTCAAAGTTCCTACCCTCAGTTCCACTCTCTTTACCTTCTTCCTCTCCTCCTGCCTCCGGACACGTCTGCCACCTCTTCTTCTCCTTCTTCTTTGGGCCAATATTAGCCCAATTTCTGCCAGCACCCTGTTGGCTAACAGTACTGGTGGCGGCCGTCGTTAATGCGGGCCGGTCATACCGATCCAGTATGGAAATTTGTATTTTAGTCCGCATATTGATCTGGCATAATTTTACACCGGATGCCCTTCCTGACGTAACCCTCCCCATTTATCCAGGGTTGAGACTGGCACAAAATGCATCCCCTAAAGCTTGGTTAAATAAATACATATTATTAAAGGCACAAAATATACCACAAAGTCATCTTAGCTGAAGATGCAATAACGATAAAAAAACACAGTAGTAGCATTAGCTGTCCTGAGAAAAGCTAATATGATGAACTGTAAGGATTTGCTTCACATAACACAAAAGCAATCTCCAGAAAAAAACTGTGAAAATCACATTTTTAAAAATTGATACTGTACAGAAGTACACAGCTAACAAATAATGGAAATTAACAATTAATAAGAGTTGTGTGTGACTTATTTCAACAAAATCTTACACATTTAATGATCTGAAAGGCTCCTTTACATATAGTAGATGAAGATGACCATGGTCAATAAGTCCAATCACGTTGCTGTGGTCATCTTGATACTGGGAAATAATGAGAGATTAATACCAAAACAAAACAATAAATGGTCTAACTAAAAAATAAATTATACAAATGAACAAGAAGATAGCAATCCATCTGAAGAACACAAATTAACAGTTTATAAACACTAAATTGATTGTATAAACATTATGATTTAAAGTAAAATTAACAAAAGGCAATTCAAAGTACTTTGTTTGATGCTTGCTACATTTCTGATAACTTTTGAAAACATCTCTATTCATTTTTTTTGTTGTCTTCAATTAACATCTTCAAATCACAAATTGATGAAAACCTAAGAAGGTTCAAAATTCTTACCATGGAGTCATATCTAACAAGTGAATTTTAATCTTTGTGGGGATCTAAATATAAAAATTCATTTGGATGAATTACTTGAGTATTTCATATGATAATATAAATATGCATTCATAAAATGCTGTTCTGAGAAAAGTATATTAAAATGGGAGCTGAGGTTTGCATGACATATTAGCATTCAAAATCTAGTGCAGTGCATGGTGAAAATCATTTCCCAGTTTTAAAAATATACTCTATAATGATGAAGGATATGGCCCAGTCCAAACAAACTACATAAATGTAACAGGTCAGTAAGCAGTTTGCAGCATTCATTAGATTTCTGTACTTTGTTTAAAAACAGGAAATCCATGGATTTTGTATAAAAATTAGGTAGTGCTATTAATGAGGCTCGTCAGACTTAAATATTTATAAATTCAAAATACTGGCATGAATCTCAGGCTAGAAAAGTGCAGAGCAATTTACAAGTAATAAATACACACTGAAGGTATACAGTACATACAATGGATAACAAAAGTCTATAAAACTCTAGGAAAAATCTGTAATGTTTCTGTTTTCTGCATATTACATTTTAATATTGATATTCCCACCTCAGATTCACTCCATCCCAATCTTTCACTTCTCACACATAGTCATCCTTTTATTTCTTTTCTTGAAAGTGCCTGTTTGCATAAAATCAGCACTATACAAATGAGGCAAGATGGCCCTGGGTATTGATCCATTTTCTAACTTTTTCATCTACTATTTTAGTTTTAAGATTTTTTTCATGAAATCTGGGAAAAACTTACATCTCTTCCCTTTTTCAACATTAATATTCAATTTCTTATGTGTAATGAATTCTTCTTCTTCTTCTTCTTCTTCTGTATCGTCAGCTTTTCCCATTTCTTTGTGGGGTCAATATGCTTGAATATCTCTTATTTCATTACCAAACTAATTTGATTTAATTTATTTATATATAGCGCTCTTTATTGAGTGCAGGCATAGAGCACTGTTGCAAGATCTAATGCAAAATGCAAGTATACATTTTTTAAAACTGCTAAATACAGAAGTACACATAAAAACACAGATTTGTTTAAACACACAGAAAAACAAAGTAATTTGAAACTGATTAACATTGTAAACCAACAATATTTGTCCATTAATTAATTTTTTAACTATGGACAGCTGCTTAATGAAGAAGAGGAAAACAAAATTACAGTCAGGAGTATTCCTAGACCACATAAACTTCAGAGGGGCTCCACAGTTAATTGTAAGAATCAAAGAAAGTCCTGGAGATCTCGGGCAACTAGCTACTCATTCCATCCAGGGGAGTGCAGAGTTCTTTGCTTGGGTGTCCATTCTGATCAAAGAGCCTTTCCATCCAATAATTTCAATGCCCCCAGAATCTCAGATGTCTTTTCATGGGCAGAAGAACAGCTTAGCAGTAGAGCAGTGGCACCAAGTGTTACATCAAGATACCAACAAGTGAAACAGAATGGAGGATGTGGTAGTATCAGTTTATAAATATTGTATTAGTTATATACAAATGACCAACAAACAGTGATACAGTATGCACAGCCAGTCAGCAGCTCTAGTCAGGGTATTCCAAGCCAAAGCTGTAAGTCTTCAGCATGGATTTAAAAGGTGAAACTGAAGGAACATTTCTTATACAAGCAGGCAGACCACTCCATAGGTTCAGGGCCCTGTAACTAAAAGCTCAAACTCCCACTGTTATTTTATTAATCTTTAAATTCTTAAGTAGGCCCACATTTGATAATTTAATGCACACTCTTTGGTTTGTAAGTGATAAGTTCAGATTGGTAAACAGGGTATCAGCTATATATGTTAAAATATAAAATATGTTAAGAAAATAATTTCTTATTGTATTCTGTAATCTTCCAATGAAATTAAATTGATACAAGTATTTTTCAAAAAAGTTGTTTTATTATATTTTTAAATATTTCATATGGACTGGGTGAAAAGATACAGTAATATAAAGTTTTCAGTTAATATGTGGACTGAATGTGTCAATTTGTTACTTTAAAAAGTTCTTGCAATTTAGATCTTCCCTATAAACTGAAGCTTTGCAGTTAAGGCTAAAGAAACAAGGTTTGCAAACTACCATTAAATCACACAAGAAAACTAAAGCCTAATAAAAAAATAAAGAATTTTGTCAAATTTTTAAAGTAATATAACAAAATTAAGAAGTGAACCATTTGCAAAAGCTGTGCAGTGAAATGGCATGACCACCCTGACCAAAAGGATAATGAAACTTTCCCTTAGCACAGTAGGCTGGGTCTCTCATCTTTCTACTACGTGGGCAAACCATTCAATGTAAGGTCATGGATTGGAGTTGTGGATGTGGACAACTGGCAAGATATACAGGCTAGATCTGTTAACACTATACTATAAGCATAATCAGCGAAATATAATGTAAGCAAATTTATCTAAATAATTTATATTATTTTCATTGTTGATATGAACATGCATGTACTGTATAAAGTGGTTTAATCTTATGGAAAAATACATATTGAAAGATTACTCATCCATCATGTTATGGAATCTGCAGCAGAGAAAAACTCAGCCTTGGACAACGTACTGGTCCCTTACAGAGTAAACATGTTTACAGCCTCACTCTGGGCCAATTTATACTGAGTGGCCACTTAATTTGGTCTGTCAGCCTATTCCACCAAATTTATTGTTTGATGACATCATCACCTATTTAACACTATGAGGACTAATTATTATCTCTTTTTTTTTTTTTGTTTTGGCCCAGGATAGAATATTCTTCCAAAAGGGTTTCTATATAGCACACAAAGCAATGGTTTCACACACATATCAATATAAAATATTCATATTTAACAAATGTTACTATGTTTTATGTTTCATGAGCCCCTCTACACTATGCTATTACATGGCATAGTCCTGCATGGTATGGTAACATTTGAAGCAGCCAATTGTGTGCATTGGCACACAACACTGTGTTGCACTGGTGCGGTTATTTCAGGCATCTATCGCTGCATACGACACAATCTGGTTTGTACCTCTTTGTCATCGTAAGTGGTAGGAAAATGGCAATTGTTCAGCATGTTTTGAAGTGTTCCTTGTAATGTCCTTTCTCTTTTCATAGTGGGCACTGCCACATACTCGGACTGCAAGCCATCACCACTTTTTTGCAGAAATGAGCAGTATTCACTGAGATACCAATATTTGCCTGCTTATACCTGTACAATATGAAGCCATTGATCAGTGCAACCTCACGCATGTGATCATTCACAGTGTTGTTCCATTTTGTGGACTTGTGGTCATAGGCGTATGACCCCGACATCTTATCCAGTCTATTGACTCCTGACATTTTCAAATTATATTCCTCTGTTGCAACTGGCTTGTCCAACTTCCATCCTTCCAGCTTTCCCCTTTCACAAATTATTTTTTCTCAGGTGTTATTTGTGTACACTGTTGTCAGATAAGTACCTCATTTCACATTGTGCCATGCCACTGCCACCAGTTTTTCTGCCTGCATAAAAACTGGTTCATCACCACGTTTGATTTTCAGTTAGTCTGGCTTCAGTTGCTAAAAAAAATAGAAGCAAGGGGTTAGTTTTTATAGGTAGTGGGAAAGAAGAGAAGGGTCCATGGAACAGGCAGAAATGAGGTCAGTAAGTGGGTGTGGTCTGGTGGTAGAAGTGGAACCTGGTTGGCTTCAGGTGGTTTTCTTTCCTATTAGATTATCTGCAGAGGGGGGTAATTACATCTTGCCTGAAGAAGTGGCCTGAGTTGCCTTGAAAGCTTGCATATTGTAATCTTTTTAGTTAGCAAATAAAATGTGTCATTTTGCTTGACTTCTCACTTTATCCTGTATGCAAATGGCTGCAGCAGTTTACACAAGGATAGACATATCCTGAAATTTGCAAATGACTCTGTTGTTGAGAACCTTCTACAAGATAAGGAAGATAGTCATTGACCTATTATCAATGAGTTTGTACAATGGTGTGATCACTCTAACTTACCACTTAATATTTCTAAGGCAAAAGATATGGTTGTAGATTTCAGGTGCTCTCCACCATCCACTGTCTCAACTTTAATTAATGTAAGTAATGTAGTGAAGATGGTAAAGTAATACAAATATCTGGGAACAATCATTGATAACAAACTAAACATTGATCTTAACACAGTGCAAATGTGTAAAAAAGAACAGTTACGACTTGTATTTCCTAGGAAACTCAACTGTTTTAAAAAGGACAAAACCATAATGACACATTTTTATAAGTCATTTATTGAATCCATTGTGACATGTGAGTCCCTGTCTTCTCAGTACATTAGCAAAACCAGGTTTACTCAGCTTGAAACAGAAACAGCACGGTTATTTATTGTAGCAGGATCTACCACTCTCCTATACACAGACACAGTGGTGGAGTGGTGGCTCTGAGGCTAGGGAATCTGCACTGGCAATCGGAAGGTTGCCGGTTCGAGTCCCGTAAATGCCAATAGGGACTCTGCTCTGTTGGACCCTTCAGCAAGGTCCTTAACCTGCAATTGCTGAGCGTTTTGAGTAGTGAGAAAAGCGCTATATAAATGCAAAGAATTAGAATTAGAATTAGACACAGCAATCAGGCAGGGTCATGGCCAGGTTAGTAGCCAAGTAATACTGTTCCCTGCATTTATAATGTTCCTTGCATTACCCATCGATGACAGGCACTTATAGCGTGAACACGGTCAGCTCAGATTTGCATTCGTTGCGAGCCGCTACAGCGCTGGGAGCCTGCGGTTGCCCCGGCAACTGATAGGCTGTCTTCCACAGATGCAGAGATCGCACTTCGGAATGCTTTTTGGCGGGTCGTCCCATTGGGGGGAGTGCCAAAAGAGTTTAGAAACCTAACATCTCCCCCCACAGCCTTGTCCATACCGGTATGGGCAAAGCGACCATCCAAACCAGGCTCGGCTAGGCAGGAAAGAACGTCAGCATTGGTGTGTGCAGCTCCGGGATGGTAGCAAACATCAAAAGCAAAAGCTTGCAAACTAATAGGCCACCCAGTGAGCCGGGCGTTCATATCCTTCTGTTTGTTACAGCCATTGTAGCAGGGCATGGCCAGTCACCAGGGTAAACCGCCGTCCCCACAGATAGTAATAGAGGGCCACCACCACCCACTTAATCGCCAAGTACTCCTTTTCAATAGTCGAATAATTACGCTCCCTGGGTAGCAGCTTTCTGCTGAGAAATGTGATGGGGTGCTCTTCCCCGCTCCAAAACCGAAAGCACTAGCATCTGTTTGCAGAATAAATTCCTTTGAAAAGTCAGGATTGCGCAGAACAGGGAATGATGATAAAGCGGCTTTTAGCTCTCTCACAGGTGTTGGTCCCGTTGGAGGGAGTCCCAAAAGAGTTTAGAAACCTTACACCATTGTTACATTTGCTTTTTTCTGTTGGTATGGTAACCTCAAGAAAAAGAATATAAATCATCTTAACAACATTATAAAAATTTACAGTAAAATTACTGGTTCACAGCAGACCTCTATCACTGAAATGTATTGCAAACAGGTTTGAAAGAAAGCCAACTAAGTTCTGTCAGACAGTAGCCATCCTTTTTGCTCTAAATTCCAGCTGTTGCCATCAGGCTGCAGATTTAAGTTTCCAAAGGTAAACGGCAACAGATTTAAGAGCTCTTTTACTCTTAGAGCTATAAGCATTTTAAATTGTGTTACTTGTAGGGATGCTGCTAAATGTGTGTTTATGCAATAACATTGGTTGTCAAATGTGTTTTTGTTGTTCTGTTGATCTCTGTAACAATGTCTTCTGCTTTTATACTTTCCTGCTGCAAACAAATTTGCCTCTGGGATAATAAAGTCTACCTAAACCTGAACATTACGTTTTCTTGCATGGCATTTATCAAAGGGTTCTCACAAATGGGCTACTAGCTCAAAAAGGGTGACCATATGGTGACAAACAGACAATTGATAGGAGAACTAATGGAGGCTGACTAAATGGGTGTACCAGGGGGCTACAAATTGTTGGATTAATCATATGAGAGCGGTATGATTATATGACAGATGGGGATTTGACAGGCAATTTGAGTCACACTTCCATCAGAGAGAACTAGTGGCAGTTGACTAAGTGTTATTAGTCCAACTATCCAGTGTCCACAAATACCGGAAATTGAACAGTTGGAAAAAAGGTCGCCAGACCTGAGAGTTATATTTGATGTAGATTCATTGTGATGGAAGACCAGAATGTGCTCAAAACCCCATGATTCTAGTGTGCAGGGGTCAAAAGGGCAGTGGTGCCAATGTAGTAGTGTGGGTGAAGTTTGCATGATACGTTATTGAGATGTAGATAATAGCAAGTCTTTTATGACTCCCAGGTCTTTCTCATGAGGAGTACTTGCTAGTTTCAGACCTCCTATTGTGTATTCAAATATAGTATTTCTACATCTTGAATATAATACATAACATTTATTTACATTAAATCTATGAAAAGTCATGCCTGTATTCTGTCCATTCCCCTCTGTAATGATTCTGCTGATTTTAGATTTGGTATCATTTTATAAACATAACCAGTTTGTTGCTTATATTCCTATCCACATCATTTATATATATACAGTATATATATATCTATATATATATATATATATTGTGACGTGTGAGTCCCTGTCTTGCACTCCAAAACATGAGGCTGAGTCTCAGTACTTTATCAAAGCCAACTGTATTCAGCTTGTAACAGGAACAACACGGTTATTTAATGTAGCGGGATCTACCATTCTCCTAAACACAGACACAACAATCAGGCAGGGTCGTGGCCAGGTTAGTAGCCAAGTAATCCTGTTCCCTGCATTTATAATGTTCCTTGTAACACCCATCGATGGGAAGCACTTATAGCGAGACCGCGATTGACTCAGATCTGCTTTAGCTGTGAGCCGCTATAGCGCTGGGAACCTGCAGTTGCCCCAGCAAATGATAGGCTGTCTTCCACAGATGCAGCAATCACACTTTGGGATGCTCTTTGGTGTGTGGGAGAAGTCCCAAAAGAGTTTACACACCTTACCTTATATATATTAAAAATAACAGTGGCACTAGCAATGACCCATAAGGAACTCTACAAATTAACGTAAAATATATCTTTGGAATGTAAAAAGAAATTGGTAACTGAAAAGAAATCCAGGAAGAAGTCAAGTGAACCTGCGTCCCTACAGCTGAGAGGCAGTAGCTCTAATCACTGCACCAGGATATACCACACATATATGCCAGTATTTTGGGAATTACTTTTTATCCAAATAAGCAGAAACTTAATTTTACAGCCAACTAAATAGGAAGAAAGTTTCAGCTGGTTTCAAAGTTTATCTTGCACATAGGAATTTAAATCAGAAACATGACTTTCCTACCCACGTATTTCTTATGCCCCTTAATGACTTTAAAGGGAAACCAAAGTAATCCCTGAGCGAAGCCAGGATTAAGAAACTGGTTATTAAATTGAATCTATATAGTTTAATGAGAATGAGATTAAGAAGAGAAGGAATGAGAACTTTAATTTTTATCCGGTTATCAACAAGGATTGACTGAACCAATTTCTATTTTCTGAGAAAAATGAGAACACTGAAAAAGAGGCAAAAGGGTGAAGACTGCTTCACACTGAGTCACTAATAACTGGGAAGTAAAACAGAAATGCATCATCGAAGACTGATATCCCTGGCCACTGTAAAAACATCAAGCATTAGGCTTTGGGGCACAAGGGAAACAACAATTGGGGGCTTCTACTTCTTGTTTAAGGGGACTTTGAACCTTGCAATTTTAAAATAAGCTTTTAACTTAATAGGTTCACTTTGGTCTGGTCCATCTAACACTTTTCACTTCAGGAATGTGATTTTGCAAATACAGTATTTATTTTAGACAATTTGCTGTGAATGTTTGGAGTGAGCTTTTTTATTGAACTCATTTATCAATTGATATGCTGCTTAACACAAACAAAATAAGCAGAAAAGTCATTTTAATTGTCTTTTTCTCTGTCCAGCAGTAAATGTTACCCATGGGGCCAACTGAGATATATTGAGTTATGCTTGTTATTTTAGATTTGGCAGTGAACCAGACAATTTCCCCATTGGAGGTCAGCCTTGTTAAAGTCAACAGTGCAGCATACTCAGAAAGAGAAAACACACTTTTCTACTGCTAAAAGTAATCTGAAAATCTTAATAAATATGTAGTAGGCTGATAGGAGCTCCATAAGGTAGCTGATTAAATATAAGAAATAAAATCTATATCGTGTAATAAAACAGGATATACTGCAACTGAATAGCAAAATATCTATTTGCATAATTATATTATTTAAGTTGCATTTCCTAATATTTTACAAAAAAGAATAGGTAAAAGCAAATACATATATATATTGTGGCGGACGGCTGGAACAGCTATGGAAGGACCAGGGGAGAGAGTATTTTCAAGACCGTTTCTTCTCCGGACCAACAGACAGCAGTCCCCTTGGCTTACAGCAGGGCCACAAGTAATGACCATGGAAGCACAACTTTGCTGGGGCCCGTGGCCACCGCCAGGGGGTGCCTGGATGTTTACAGGGCCCTATTTGGCAGGACTTCCGCCACACCTGAAAGTGCTGCCGGAAGAAGCTCGTTGGGCACCTGGACTCCTTCCTGGTGCCCTATAAAAGGAGCCAGTCACCACAACTCAATGGCCTGAGTCGGGAGGAAGTGGACGAAGTGCTCAAGGAGGAGTGGAGGCCAAAGGACTGGTGACAAAAGGACTGTGACATGAGCTTGTGCTGGACTGTGTTTAAATAAATAAACCGTGTGCTATGTGGCATCCTGCTTGTCTGTGTCAGGCATAGGGCATCACTATGTATGTGTGTGTGTGTATATATATATATATATATATATATATATATATATATATATATATATATATATATATATATATATATATATACACACACACACACACACACACGCATTTGGTGTCTGTACATCAAGTAGAATTATGAATAATATACTGCATTAAGACATTTGGGCTTAACCCCTCTAGTGTTATGTTTGCCACTGGAAAAACAAGCAAAAAACATTGATTTTTTTTCCAAAAAGAAAAAATGTCATTATGTGTCATAAATTCATGTAAATATTAAAACGTCAACACAAATACAGTAGGAAAACTATGTCTAGTGCACACTGCTCTACTGATGCAGATTTAGTACACATCATTTGTGTGATGTGTTTTGAAACTACTTCCTGACATCACAATTGTGACAGTAGAAGCATGTTTCTTTACATGCTTTTCTTATAATATTTTTTCTGCTGCTTGCTCAGTAGAGGCCTAACTGTCAGTGCTTGATCTGCATGATCAACATACCCCTTGTGTTATTGTGGGCTACCAAAGTGCAAGTTTTAGTGAGTTCCACGTTTCCCCTGACATGAACATTAACAGTTGCTGTATTGTGAACAGTGCTCAGGGGGCTAATGCCTTTTTTTTGTCCTTAGACTTATTCACAATCATTTTACCTTGGTTGCCACACACCTACATGCACCACAGTGCTCCTTCACACAACTGAATTCTCCAGGCATATCATGGCGGTTCGGTCATACAATGCTATTTGCATCAGCTTCATTTTCCATGTCAATGTTTAATGACCATTTTACATAGTCATCACTATTGCTTGATTCAACTAAGATTTCAGTTAGTTGTAAAACTGGCTTTACAGTTTTTCATTTCCACACCATTGTATGTATCTAACCCACTCATGAACATTGAACATTGATGAGTTACAGTACCATACAGTGGCAAATTGCAAAGAAATATTTATGATTTTTTTTACAGAATTGTGTTATTTTATTTACCTGATGACAGCAGAATACAATTCTGAGCATTATTTGGGCTAAACACTTTATATCGAAGCATCACAGTTTAGCCCGAGAGACATTTGCGGTTATCAACAGTTAGGTTAAAAGAAAACACATTACAAAATTCTAGCACTATTCTGAATTGTGGGAGAAACTGAGAAGAAAAAATCTTTGGAAATTGTAGCATTTTATTGTTTCCAATGGGGAATTTTTATGTAAAAATCAGATGTAAATATTACTTTAGTTCTTGTATAAATGAAAATTGTTTACTATTTATTATATCAGTTTTTGTCCAAAACTAAAAATGTCTCTTTCATTAAGTATGCATAGTGTCACACAAGAACTGTGACATATCAGTTTCTTAACTTTTAAGCTTTGAGCCTGTTCTTTCTTTCTTTCTGACCAATAGAAAAAAACCTGCTTTGCAGCTGGCAAATTCAATATATTCAGATAACTAGTGGTAGATAGATAGATAGATAGATAGATAGATAGATAGATAGATAGATAGATAGATAGATAGATAGATAGATAGATAGATAGATAGATAGATAGATCGATAGATATGACACTATATAATAGATAGAAAGATAGATAGATAGATAGATAGATAGATAGATAGATAGATAGATAGATAGATAGATAGATAGATAGATATGACACTATATAATAGATAGATAGATAGATAGATAGATAGATAGATAGATAGATAGATAGATAGATAGATAGATAGATAGATAGATATGACACTATATAATAGATAGAAAGATAGATAGATGCTATCGTACATTATTTGTCCCTAAGGGGAAAATTTATCTTTTTACAGAAACTCAATAAATATAACGAGCAACATTAACCACTTCAAATTCCCACAAGAACTACAAAAAGAAGAAAAGTTGTAATTCTATCTATCTATCTATCTATCTATCTATCTATCTATCTATCTATCTATCTATCTATCTATCTATCTATCTATCTATCTATCTATCTATCTATCTATCTATCTATCTATCTATCTATCTATCAGATCTTCTTCTTCTTTTAATAATTGCATAACTGTTATCACCATGTGTGTTTTTATCTAATTCTTATCTGGGGTGCATAAATTTGTCTCCAGCAACACTGTTATATCCTGTCACTCTGAACATTTTAATTTCAGACAGCAGGTATCCTGCCAGTGTATTAATCAAGTTGTATAGGCACAGCATGGAGATGACAAGCAGACCACTTATGTAAATGTCTAATCGGTGTTTGCATCAAAGAATTTTTCCAAGCTTGTTGTAGCTCATTTATTGTGCCCTGCTTGGCTTAGCAGAGAAAACTATGGTCATACTATGTAGTTGCCTATGTGGTAATCACTCCAGAGGCACTAACAATTCAAATATGGGAGAGCAGAGTGGCCCAGTAGGGCCTACTGTTGACCTATATGTGGGGCAGCTAACTTGTAGGTAGCCTGGCCTTTTAGGAAGAATTGAGAATCAGACCTGCAGAGATATTTTGGGTTGCTAGACAGAACTCTAGTCAAATGACTCTAGAAATTCCCTGAGTCTCTTCTGATACCCAGAAGTGGTCCAAGAAATGCCCCAGAAAGGCTGTCCATGGAGGACTTATAAAACCCTTCCAAACAAGTAAGCTCACAGTCTGGAGGAATGATGTTGGTAAGAGCTCACCTAGTCAAAATAAGAAAGGCAGAAGTGAGGGGAAGAGAGGCAGGAAGAGAGCAGAAGGGGCAAGCAAGTGGGATGGAAAGAGAAGTAAATGGAACAGTAAGTGGAAGTAATGGGCTTTAACAGGCCTTGCCTCTTGACAGCCCCTGAGCCATGACTCTCTAAGAAGACAAGGAAAAACTCCCCCAAAAAAAAAACTCTAGTAGGGAAAAAGAATGGAAGAAACCTTGGAAAAGGCAGTTCAAAGAGAGACCCCTTTCCAGGTAGGTTGGGTGTGCAGTGGTTGTCAAAGAGAAGGGGGTCAATACGATACAATACACAGAAGAAAACACAAGTAATCCTCAGTACAGTATAAGAGTAAAATAAAAATATTACAAGTACAGAGCAGAATTTAACAGTAGATGATATCATATAGCCCTGCGGTGGGCTGGCGCCCTGCCCGGGGTTTGTTTCCTGCCTTGCGCCCTGTGTTGGCTGGGATTGGCTCCAGCAGAACACCCCGTGACCCTGTAGTTAGGATATAGCGGGTTGGATAATGGATGGATGGATGGATGATATCATATAATATGATTTGGATTTGTTGAGTCCTGGAGACCTCAGCCATCAAGCTGCCTCCCCCAATTCCATTCCACAGATGGGGTAGCACTGGGCCAGCCAATCCAATGAAAGGACCCCTCTACCCGATGATTCCTATGATCCTCCATCAGAGATGACTTTACCTTATGTAGGCAAAAACCACTTGGCAGATGTGCAGTGGCACCAAGTGACACATTTGAGTACCGAGAAGAGTAACAGAATAGGTGAGGGTCAGTAACAAATTCTAACTATCATGTTACTTATGTTTTAGTGCTAATGACTAACAACAGAGGTGCAGTCTGTACAGTTAATCAGCAGCTCTAGTCAGGATATGCTAAAGTGAAGTAGTGAATCTTCAGCCGGGATTTAAAAGCTGAGACCGAAGGGGCAACTCTTATAGTAGCAGGCAGACCATTCCACAGTTTAGGGGTCCTGTAACTAAAAGCTTAACCTTCCACTGTCATTTGGAATCGTAAGCAGACCAGCATCTTGACATCTTAATATGTGCTCTGGTTTGTAAGTCATGATAAGTTCAGACAAGTAAGCCAGACCTTGGCCATTTAAGGCATTATATGTTAAAAGGAGGATTTTGAAATTTGTCCTAAACTTAACTGGGAGCCGGTGTAAGGATTTAAGAACTGGAGTTATATGTTCAAATTTTCTTGTTCTTGTAATTATTCTTGCAGCAGCATTTTGGATTAACTGGAGGCTGTATAAAGAACAATTTGAACATCCACCGCATTGCAGTAGTCAATCCTACTAGAAATAAATGCATGAATTAATTTCTCAGAATTCTGTTTATTTAGAAAGCACTTTAATTTCCCAATATTTTTAAGATGGAAGAAACATGATTTAGACAATTTTGTAATATGCGCTTTAAATGACATGCTAGAGTCAAAGATAACTCCTTGATTGTGGACTGATTCAGTGAAATTAATGGTGATTGCAACTCAGTTAAATGATGACAAAATATTGTTGTGATCAGCGTCATGCCCTCCAATAATTAACATCTCTGTTTTATCTGTGTTTAAAGATAGGTAGTTCTTATCCATCCACTCCTTTAATTCGCTAACACAACTAATTAAAGACAACATCGGAGAAACTTCATTTGATCTTAAAGAAAGGTATAACTGGGTGTCATCTGCATATGAGTGAAAATTAACATGTTTCCTAAAGATAGATTCCAGTGGAAGTATGTAAAGTGAAAACAGTAAAGGTCCTAGTATTGAGCTCTGCAGGACACTACATGTCACTTCTGTGCATTTTTATTCGGATGGTGTTTACAGATATGATTGCAAAAGAGGAGCTGTTAACAATACTGCTCATGAACAAACACACTCGGAGAGAGGACATTTTTCAGTCTTTTTGCTTTATTGAGAAAACCCAGCTCTTAGTGTGTCAATTGATGTCAATCACCATAGACTGCACGCCCGCAATGGTGGGCCACTCGAATGGATTTATTGCCAAGTGCAGGGAGGACGTTGCTTTCCCTGACTTTAATTGCCACTGCATAATGCACCAACAAGCTTTATTTGCAAAAATGCTAAACATGATAGAGATAATAGATGTGACAACGAAAATCACCTGTTCTGTTCGAGCGAGTTCTCTTCAAAGATGACTGTTCCGTGCACATTTGGAGGAGACTAACTGCAACTACTCTGACCTCTTGCTACACACTGACGTGCAATGACTTAGTAGGGAAAAATTCCTGCAGAGACTTCAAGACCTCTGTCCGGAAATAAAGAAGTTTCTCCTTGTCATTAAACATGCAGAAAACAAGCAACTTAATCACAATCAGTGGCTGCTAGACTTGGCATTTTTAACTATAGAGCTATAAGGAAAAGACAAAACAGTGGTCAATATGATCAGCTCAGTTAATTCTTTCAAATGAAAAATGCAACATCTTTCCTCAAAGCTGCAGCGCCTTGATTTGGGAATCTTCCAAAACCTTGCACCAGAGCTGGAGATGCAACTTGACAGTGTGCACTACACAGAGCAGATTGAAAATGGTCTGTTAGACTTTGGCAAACAGTTGTAAGACTTTTCTTTACTCAAACCAATCACTACATTTACGTGCTATCCATTTAAGGAAGATGTTGAGGATAATTCACTGGCATCAAAAATCGCAACACTGTTTCACCTGAACTCGTCTACAGTGGAGGGGCTCATGGACAGTTTTGGAACTTATTCACAGAGGAAAATTACCCAAACATGAGGAAATGTGCTACCTCCTTGACTGCATTATTTGGCTCTACTTATGCAAGTCAGCCTTTTCTCACATAATGACTATTAAGTCCAAATACCATTCCACCATGACTGATGATCATTTGGAAGCCTGCTTGAGGCTGGCTACCAGCAGCTATGACAATGCAACCCTGGCTGACTCCATTCAGTGCAAGGTATCAGAGTAAAGTAGTGACCATCAAAGTATTGAATTGTGTTGTTCCATAAGGGTTCATGCAGTTATGCAAGGTATGCCAGCATATATTATACATATAAAGTATGCTCAGTATATAATATAAATTTTTTAATGTAGGTAGTTCATTTTAAAAGTAGCTCGCAAGCCAAAAAAGAGTGGGCATCCCTGTGTTAAGATATGTTCCAACATTCCTTTCCCAGGACACAGGTAACAGGCTGGTGAATCTCTCTTACCCCATAAGGAAAGGTTAGATGGGCTTGGTAGGACACCATAGACTTCCTGAATCAGAAAATTAATCCTATGGGGAGCTCCTTTCCAGATGTCTTCCCAGGTGATCTTCCACTCCAAAACCTGCTCCCACCTCATCCATGCTCCTTGCTGCTTCATGGCCACTGTTCTGTGATTCCTTTCCTCCTTGATGGGTTCTCGAAGTTCCCCCAGCACAAACTCCTTTCTTTTTTTCTCTGAGCAGTGTCATACCTCTTTGTCACAACATCTCCATACCCAGCCCTGCCCTGGGGTACGCTTTCCACTAGGACTTTGTTCTGAAGTCAGGCTTCTGCTTTTCTCACATATTTGGCTGCTTTTCACATCCTCCTTGTCCTCACTATAATATCTGTACTGACCACCTTTGGGTCACATGACTCAGCATACTGCAGGTGCTCTCTCTCCTCCTTCCTGAACTAAATGGGAGTACTAGCTTGTTGCTGTTGCAATACAATGTAATGATGCTCAAGCTGCACAGCAGACCTAACCACCACCGAAAAACAGTACATTGTCGGCTTTTCAGGATTTTTGGAACTGGAAGTAAATGTTCATTTTTCTCTCAATCCCAATCTCAAACATCTGTTTCATAGACTTCACAAAATGAAACTACACCCTTTGACACAATCAAATCATCAATTTAACACTCCCTATCCCCCCATTGCTTTGCAATATCATGGGGAACCTCCCCTGTTACTGCAATGCAATCTGTAATTCACAGGGGACCAACCCTCCCCCAATTGCTTTGTTGTGATCTAGACTTTATGGCGATCAAGAGGGAAGCAGTGTAATGTATAGTGTAGTGCACCAAGTAGGCTGGAATAAGACAGGGGGATATGAAGTTATCTGTCATTTACCTCTGAACTTTTTTGGTTCCGGTACTGGGGTCCAAAAGCTGGTATCAATACGCAAGTGAAAATTGTAGTACTGATCTAACACTACTTCTGGTTTTGTGGTTCCATCTTCTAATAATTAACCAATGAGATGTCTCAGGGAGAAGGTATAAAGGAACAACAGATACAGTGCATCCAGAAAGTATTCACAGCGCATCACTTTTTCCACATTTTGTTATGTTACAGCCTTATTCCAAAATGGATTAAATTCATTTTATTCCTCAGAATTCTACACACAACACCCCATAATGACAACGTGAAAAAAGTTTACTTGAGATTTCTACAAATTTATTAAAAATAAAAAAATTGAGAAAGCACATGTACATAAGTATTCACAGCCTTTACCATGAAGCTCAAAATTGAGCTCAGGTGCATCCTGTTTCCCCTGATCATCCTTGAGATGTTTCTGCAGCTTAATTGGAGTCCACCTGTGGTAAATTCAGTTGATTGGACATGATTTGGAAAGGCACACACCTGTCTATATAAGGTCCCACAGTTGACAGTTCATGTCAGAGCACAAACCAAGCATGAAGTCAAAGGAATTGTCTGTAGACCTCCGAGACAGGATTGTCTCGAGGCACAAATCTGGGGAAGGTTACAGAAAAATGTCTGCTGCTTTGAAGGTCCCAATGAGCACAGTGACCTCCATCATCCGTAAGTGGAAGAAGTTCGAAACCACCAGGACTCATCCTAGAGCTGGCTGGCCATCTAAACTGAGCGATCAGGGGAGAAGGGCCTTAGTCAGGGAGGTGACCAAGAACCTGATGGTCACTCTGTCAGAGCTCCAGAGGTCCTCTGTGGAGAGAGGAGAACCTTTCAGAATGACAACCATCTCTGCAGCAATCCACCAATCAGGCCTGTATGGTAGAGTGGCTAAACGGAAGCCACTCCTTAGTAAAAGGCACATGGCAGCCCGCCTGGAGTTTGCCAAATGGCACCTGAAGAAAATTCTCTGGTCTGATGAGACAAAGATTGAACTCTTTGGTGTGAATGCCAGGCGTCATGTTTGGAGGAAACCAGGCACCGCTAATCACCAGGCCAATACCATCCCTACAGTGAAGCTTGGTGGTGGCAGCATCATGCTGTGGGGATGTTTTTCAGCAGCAGGGACTGGGAGACTAATCAGGATAAAGGGAAAGATGACTGCAGCAATGTACAGAGACATCCTGGATGAAAATCTGCTCCAGAGCGCTCTTGACTTCAGACTGGGGCGATGGTTCATCTTTCAGCAGGACAACGACCCTAAGCACACAGCCAAGACATCAAAGGAGTGGCTTCAGGACAACTCTGTGAATGTCCTTGAGTGGCCCAGCCAGAGCCCAGACTTGAATCCGATTGAACATCTCTGGAGAGATCTTAAAATGGCTGTGCACCGACGCTTCCCATCCAACCTGATGGAGCTTGGGAGGTGCTGCAAAGAGGAATGCGCGAAACTGGCCAAGGATAGGTGTGCCAAGCTTGTGGCATCATATTCAAAAAGACTTGAGGCTGTAATTGCTGCCAAAGGTGCATCGACAAAGTATTGAGCAAAGGCTGTGAATACTTATGTACATGTGATTTCTCCATTTTTTTATTTTTAATAAATTTGTAAAAACCTCAAGTAAACTTTTTTCACATTGTCATTATGGGGTGTTGTGTGTAGAATTCTGAGGATAAAATTGAATTTAATCCATTTTGGAATAAGGCTGTAACATAAGAAAATGTGGAAAAAGTGATGCGCTGTGATTACTTTCCGGATGCACTGTACGTGAAAGGGGAAATTTGCTTATGACAAGAATAAGAAATTTGGTCTCCTTTACAGTTTTGAGTCTTTGTGTGCTCTGAACTGCCTTCTCTAAGCTACAACGTATCAAGTAAAACAGTAGTTAACTTCATCATAAACTTAGCTCATCCTCTACCTCAGCATTGAATTACAGACTAATATTTGAACTAAAATCGGGCATTTCTAACAAATTTTATGTTCTAGTATCAAAGTATGGCATTTAAAGATCAATCAAATACTTCATAAAACATCCATCCATCCATCCATTTTCCAACCCGCTGAATCCGAACACAGGGTCACGGGGGTCCACTGGAGCCAATCCCAGCCAACACAGGGCACAAGGCAGGAACCAATCCCGGGCAGGGTGCCAACCCACCGCAGGACACTTCTTAAAACAGGGTGTTTTAAATTTGTTAGATGATAATGACCAGATGTTTGCTACTTCAAGCCAGGTAATCAATACACTATGTAGGATTGATTTAATTTTACAATTTCACAACTTTTTTAACAAACAGCTCTTCATGTAATTATTTACTACATTTAACTCCCCTTAATTTTTCCAAAAGCTTGCTTTTGGTGTCATGTTTTGTATTTAACAATATTCTGCTACTGTGCATTTGCTCCCTGAATCCCCCCTCACCATTATGTTTTATTTGCTCACTCCACTACAGTTACACATCTGGATCTCCAACAAGAAGACACTATGATTTTATTTTGTTTTTATTGTTTCCACGTAATTTATGTTTTACAGTAGCTGACATTATTCTCTGACTCCTGTCTACACAGTAAAATGTATTGTATATTAAAAATTGTATTCATAGCACATGATCTTTTGCATGTCTAATCTATGTACTTAATTATAAGCATGAATAAGAATTCCAATATAATTACTACAAATGGCACATAAAACGTTGAACTTTAGCTAGCTTTTTTTAATATCCAAGGGTTCTAATAGCATAGTTTAATCAGCCCTTTAAGTCTGTTAATAAAACAAAATCAATATTAATGGTATAAGAACCCAGTTTTGATTCCAATGATACATCACAGGGGTCAATGTCAGTATATTTCACCTGCAAATGTACATTAATGATTTCAAGAAGAAATGTAAAACCCATTTTTAGATAAATTGAGGAGAATTACTAGTTATTTATGCAAGGCTGGAACTGTGGTAACTTAAAATAGTTGATACTTTAAACATTTAACAGATAAAAAAAAGCTGTGGCAGATAATAAGCCTAATAGAAAAGAGGTCAAGCAGCTGTCATTCACCATAGATTAAGCATTAAAAAAGTTCTAGATGATAAAGGGTACTACATCACTTTAGGACCCCATTTGGCATTTATACAGCACTTTAGGATGAGTGACCCAAGGGCTAAATTAGGTTACAGTTTTTGCTTTCCTGGTCAAGCTTCACTTTTATAAGCTGTGCCCAAGAAGTCAAGAAAAGGTTACTAATGAACAGTAGTAGCTCAGAGTACTTGAAAGGAGCAGAACATGTGAATGTTAGCTTAACAAATGCCAGTGGGATGAAAAACTTGCCAGAAGCACTATGCATAAAGGGGAACATCTAAAAAAATACTCAGATAAGAATGGCAATTTTGAAAAACTGCTTCTGACTGAGACAAAGGGCAAATTGACGTCAACAGACTTTCCGGTACCTTATTGTAAGGTATACACATAGATTGTGGGGTTTGGTGTGAATTTTGTATTTCTGACCATACCGATGTTGGATTCTATTAAAAGGAAGTTTAATGGCTCAAAACTTGGAATCAATGAATGTGAAGATTCTGTTGTCGTATTAGACGGCCCAGCATAGACTTTACTGTAGAATGCCCAGGAGAAGGTGAGGGGCCAGTTGGCATGGGTCTTAAGGACTGTGAATGTGTTTGACTTTGTTATAACTGGCCATGGACTCCTCAGAGGTTTTTTTTTTATCTCCAGGGATGTTGTTGACTGAAATTTTTGTTTTCCTCTCACTTGTTCTTAACTGGCCATAGCTTAGCAATAATGTTAATAAACTGATATTGTTGGATTCCATGTATCTTAATCAGTTTGGATCAGTTTCTTCTTCCTGTGTGCTTAAACACATCTGGGTTTGCATGTGTATTCATTAGCTTTTTGTAAACTTTGTAATTACATTTACCTGAGAACACGTTATAGCTCTGAGAATGGTGCTATACAAAAGTAAGCTGAAATGAATTAACTAATTATTTTCCCTTTTTGTTTGTCTACTTCTGTGCACCATTTAAATTATGGAACAAAACCAAAAATTCAAGGTTTAAAAATGCATGGCAATTTTTTTTTGTTATTTAATTTTTATTATTACTATCAGTTGCATCCTTAACAAAAAATGTTTCTGCATTTTTTTTAAACATGAAGTGGGTATCAGGTTCTTTAAAGGCTTTAATAAGTTTATAGATGATTATCATGAATGGCAATTTTGAACATTTTTCATAGGCTTAATACATTTTTGAGCTTATCATTTTTATGGTGGTCTTGATTCATACAGAAATAGGTTTCACTTACTTTTAATTTGGTTTTGGTCTTTTTATTTTACTTTACCATCATATTTTGGATTTACATCATTTTTTTAAATGTTTTTGTGAGTGTATAAATTTAATATAGAGGAAACCTTTCAATTAACGTGCATGCACAAGTGAAGGAACTTGATAAGAGGTGATTTCCAGAAAAGGGAGCATGACGTGTGGCTGGAACCATGATGTTGAGTCCTAATTGGAGGAGTTGGAAGCAGAGACAGATGGGACTGGCTGTGGTAATGCGGTGGCCGTATGAGACCTGGGAGTTTAGAGCTGGAGAGGTTCTTTTCTGCCATAAATAACCAGACAGGGAATGCCTGGGGAGCAGTATTGTAGGGACAGTTACAAAGATCTCAGGAGTGGGGCTTATCTGGTGAGATTTGTACTCTTTTCCTTTTTGAATATCCCTTTTCTTTTTCTTGATTTTTTAGTACCACAAGGAAGTAGAAAGGATTTGCTTTTGTAAATATTTGTTTCTTTGTTTTTTCTTGTTATTTTTTTTCATTGGGACTAAGCTTATTTGTGGATGACAATGCACTATTTTGTTATTTCCCTAAATAAAGAAGCACTGTTTTTGTACTTTTTCTTGCAAGATTCTGCGACTCCTATTCCTCCACCACTGATCCACTCAGTTACATCTCCAGAGCTCGAGCTGTGCCTGAGTCGCGATGTAAGAATTATAATTTAGGTGAGGTTAGTTAGTCTTAGCTTACAAAGTAAATATTTCCTTAAATATACATGATATTAGTTTACAGATATATAGCTTTGTGTTAGACTATAGCTGAACTGAATTTACTAAATGCCAACTAATGACACTGGGATTCAGAAATGCCTAATTCAATATATTATTGCATATTGTTTTTTGTATATTTTTTTATTAAATCCAGTAGGCAACTGTACAAACTGACTGTTATCAGATTCCTCGCAGTTACAACTAGACTGACTGTTTTTTTTTGTTTTTTTTTACATTTCCATTATTTCTGTTGGGTGACATGGATGGGATAATTGTTAGTGCTGCTTCCTTATAGGTTTGCATTCTCAGCATACTACAAGTTTCTACCAACATTACCAAAGATGTAAATATGAGGTTGATTAGAGTATAGTATGGTAGATATTACAGTGATTGAGATGAATACTACATTACATACATATACATGTGTCAGCAAAAAGTAGTGTTTTAAATAGTAAAATAGTGAGATCAGCATTACAAATGTTTCTGCCTGCTAGAGTTTCTTATTACAATTCTGAGGGAATCTGCCATATGAACAGCCCAGTTCTCTATGATAAAACTGAGGAATATGGACGTGTATGTATCTCATGTACATCGTGAAAATGATTCATTCTTTTTTCACTCTCTTATCAACATGTGACAATTGGGGCCGGATCACTATATATTGGTCATAGCTTTTGGAGGAGATATTTTGTTAAGAAAAGTAAATATATCTTATTGCCACCAACCCTCATGCTCTTCAATATGACATCCACTTACAATGTGTGTGATTTTCCAAGGGGGATCCAATTATCTTTGATATGACACTGAAGAAAGACTTGAGTGTTTCTCCATGGGGATGCCCCCGCTCTTCAATATGACATCCACTTACGGCTGATGTGTATCTCTAAGAGGGATCCAATTCTCTTCAATGTGACATCAAAGAAAGTTCTGCATGCTCCTCCCTGTTCTTCGATATTTCATCAACATACAACCAATGTGTATCTCCAAGAATATGGCTCATGTGAATCTTAACCCTCATCCCACTATTAAATCTGACATCTGTGTGAGACTCATGCAAAACACCAAAAGGGAAAATGCTCTGTGATCTGTAATAATGTGTGTAGCAGTTGCCTTCAAGACTCTGTGGTTTAGGCACAACATTTTCACTTTTGCCTAGGGCAGCAAATAAGCTACAGCCGGCACTGGTGACAATTTTCACCATACAGTCTGTTACTCATACTTTAAATAATTTATTTAATAATCCACTTCAAAATAATCTATGGTGTTCTTGAGAATAGAAATAATTTACTTACAAATTATTGTGAGAATCAAGGGTAATCTGCTATTGTTTTTAATAAAAGTATGTGTGGTTTTCCATGTCAGTTTATATTACAGCACTTTAAAGCAAAGGTTGCCCAGCTAAAGTAGCCAGAAGCTAAGGTTGTTAAGTTTGATTTTAAAATGAGCCAGAATTGCAGTTTTGGAGCCTTGCTTCATTAGATGAGAGCTGTGGGATCATTAATGGTTTTAAGCAGTTTAAGCATCTGTCCTAATTTCTAACTTGAAAGATTAGTCCCTTAACAGGGCATTGATAATTTACTGAGGTACACTGCTTCCAAACAAGTTTTACAATCATCGGACATATGAACGTAATCTGGTTCTCGGCAGAGGACCACCAAGAGGCTTCTATGCAGGCGTAAAAATGAAATTACTAACTACAAGGCCCTACAGCTCTACTGAAACCATTCATTGACCACAGTGGAGGACATTTTGGGAAAGAATGGTATTTTACTGTATCTATAAAAATCTGTAACAGGATAATCTTGCTTTGAAATCTACAGCTAACATCACAACAGGTACAGAAGCAGCTGGAGTACTCATTTCTATTACTTTATATGGTGTATTTCTATTTATCTATTGAGTGAGCAAATTCCTAGATTGTTTAACCAGGAAAGAATAGAGATTCTTTACACAGATAAAAATGTAATGTTCAAATTTCTGAAAACAAAATATAAGTACCATACTTCTAGTGTTTTTTGTTTTTCTTTCTTTGGCTCTGCCATCAAGTTTCTTAATTTTCCTAAGACTAGGTTCCCTTATTAGTCAATTATATTCTTTGGCCTGTTTATCACTTCCATGGAGACATCTGGTTAAGGCATCTGTCATGGCAGTGTGGTCTAGCAAAGTGAGACCCATCAATGTAGTTTGAGATACCGTTCTGTTCAGCTTCTATTATTTTCTATATTCTTGTACCCCTTAATGGCCTCCAGTTGGATTGATTGATTGGCTGTATTATATGTCCTGTGAGTCCGTATCCTTTGTAACAGAAGGCCGGCAGCCCAACCCAGCCGGGACATCCCGGATATGTCCTAATTGGATGGGGGAAGACAGCTTTTTTAAGGCACTACCTCCCCAAAGACGTTAGATGGCAGCTCCCCTGCTTTACAGCAGTACCCCGGATTCCCACAGGGCATCCTGGGACTTGGAGTTCTGTATCTCAGCCCCATTGGGTGCCACAGGTGCTGCCAGGGGGTGCTGTGAATATACAAAAGACAATGTTTCCGCCACAACCCGGAAGTGCTGGCAGGCCATGTGATTGGAAGCCCAGAAGTACTTCTGGGTTGGCCAGTATAAAAGGACTGAACAGACCTCACAGAATGGTCCCAGAGTCAGGTGGAAGGTGGACAACGCTTGCTGGAAGTTGTGGAGGAGAAAGCAAAAGACAAAGAAAGAAAAGAATAGCATATGTGCTGTGTAATTGCTTATTACTTGTGGCTATGGTGGTGGAGAGCACTGTGCAAGAAGAAGAATTTAATAAAACATATTCTTGGTGCTTTTACCCTGTGTCCTCAGTGTTTGTCTGTTGGGTCTGAGGAGCAACAGTGCCCTCTAGTGTTCACACCTTGTTTTTAATAGTAATAATAATACAATTTTTGGCGATTCTAAATTGGCCCTAGTGTGTGCTTGGTGTGTGGGTGTGTTTGTGTGTGTCCTGCGGTGGGTTGGCACCCTGCCCGGGATTGGTCCCTGCCTTGTGCCCTGTGTTGGCTGGGATTGGCTCCAGCAGACCCCCGTGACCCTGTGTTCAGATTCAGCGGGTTGGAAAATGGATGGATGGATAATAATACAATTTATTTATATAGTGCCTTTTCCATGCTCAAGGTGTATCAAAGAGTGTCATAAAGAAACAGCATGTATATGTAACATTGGATACAAATGTTTCCTGAATAGAACACTAAAACAGATAGATACAGGATATACAAAAGCATTAAATAGATTAAAATACAATAAACCAGAGTATCCATCCATCCATCCATTGTCTCCCGCTTATCCGAGGTCGGGTCGCGGGGGCAGCAGCTTGAGCAGAGATGCCCAGACTTCCCTCTCCCCGGCCACTTCTTCTAGCTCTTCCGGGAGAATCCCAAGGCGTTCCCAGGCCAGTCGAGAGACATAGTCCCTCCAGCGTGTCCTGGGTCTTCCCCGGGGCCTCCTCCCGGTTGGACGTGCCCGGAACACCTCACCAGGGAGGCATCCAAGAGGCATCCTGATCAGATGCCCGAGCCACCTCATCTGACTCCTCTCGATGCGGAGGAGCAGCGGCTCTACTCTGAGCCCCTCCCGGATGACTGAGCTTCTCACCCTATCTTTAAGGGAAAGCCCAGACACCCTGCGGAGGAAACTCATTTCAGCCGCTTGTATTCGCGATTTCGTTCTTTCGGTCACTACCCATAGCTCATGACCATAGGTGAGGGTAGGAACATAGATCGACTGGTAAATTGAGAGCTTCGCCTTGCGGCTCAGCTCCTTTTTCACCACGACAGACCGATGCAATGCCCGCATTACTGCGGATGCCGCACCGATCCGCCTGTCGATCTCACGCTCCATTCTTCCCTCACTCGTGAACAAGACCCCGAGATACTTGAACTCCTCCACTTGGGGCAGGATCTCGCTACCAACCCTGAGAGGGCACTCCACCCTTTTCCGGCTGAGGACCATGGTCTCGGATTTGGAGGTGCTGATTCTCATCCCAGCCGCTTCACACTCGGCTGCGAACCGATCCAGAGAGAGCTGAAGATCACGGCCTGATGAAGCAAACAGGACAACATCATCTGCAAAAAGCAGTGACCCAATCCTGAGCCCACCAAACTGGACCCTCTCAACACCCTGGCTGCGCCTAGAAATTCTGTCCATAAAAGATATGAACAGAATCGGTGACAAAGGGCAGCCCTGGCGGAGTCCAACTCTCACTGGAAACGGGTTCGACTTACTGCCGGCAATGCGGACCAAGCTCTGGCACCGATCGTACAGGGACTGAACAGCCCTTATCAGGGGGGCCGGTACCCCATACTCTCGGAGTACCCCCCACAGGATTCCCCGAGGGACACGGTCGAATGCCTTTTCTAAGTCCACAAAAAACATGTAGACTGGTTGGGCAAACTCCCATGCACCCTCCAGGACCCTGCTAAGGGTATAGAGCTGGTCCACTGTTCCGCGACCAGGACGAAAACCACACTGTTCCTCCTGAATCCGAGGCTCGACTATCCGACGGACCCTCCTCTCCAGGACCCCTGAATAGACTTTTCCAGGGAGGCTGAGGAGTGTGATCCCTCTGTAGTTGGAACACACCCTCCGATCCCCCTTCTTAAAGAGGGGGACCACCACCCCGGTCTGCCAATCCAGAGGCACTGTCCCTGATGTCCATGCGATGTTGCAGAGGCGTGTCAGCCAAGACAGTCCTACAACATCCAGAGCCTTGAGGAACTCCGGGCGTATCTCATCCACCCCCGGGGCCCTACCACCAAGGAGTTTTTTGACAACCTCGGTGACCTCAGTCCCAGAGATGGGGGAGCCCACCTCTGAGTCCCCAGGCTCTGCTTCCTCATTGGAAGGCATGTTAATGGGATTGAGGAGGTCTTCGAAGTATTCCCCCCACCGACCCACAACATCCCGAGTCGAGGTCAGCAGCGCACCATCCCCACCATATACAGTGTTGACACTGCACTGCTTCCCCTTCCTGAGACGCCGGATGGTGGACCAGAATCTCCTCGAAGCCGTCCGAAAGTCATTCTCCATGGCCTCCCCAAACTCCTCCCACGCCCGAGTTTTTGCCTCAGCAACCACCAAAGCCGCATTCTGCTTGGCCTGCCGGTACCTATCAGCTGCCTCCGGGGTCCCACAGGACAAAAGGGTCCTGTAGGACTCCTTCTTCAGCTTGACGGCATCCTTCACCGCCGGTGTCCACCAGCGGGTTTGGGGATTGCCGCCACGACAGGCACCGACCACCTTACGGCCACAGCTCCGGTCAGCTGCCTCAACAATAGAGGCACGGAACATGGCCCATTCGGACTCAATGTCCCCCACCTCCCTCGGGATGTGGTCGAAGTTCTGCCGGAGGTGGGAGTTGAAGCTACTTCTGACAGGGGGCTCTGCCAGACGTTCCCAGCAGACCCTCACAACACGTTTGGGCCTCCCACGCCTGACCAGCATCCTCCCCCACCATCGAAGCCAACTCACCACCAGGTGGTGATCAGTTGACAGCTCCGCCCCTCTCTTCACCCGAGTGTCCAAGACATGTGGCCGCAAGTCCGACGACACGACCACAAAGTCGATCATCGAACTGAGGCCTAGGGTGTCCTGGTGCCAAGTGCACATATGAACACCCCTATGCTTGAACATGGTGTTCGTTATGGACAATCCGTGATGAGCACAGAAGTCCAATAACAAAACACCGCTCGGGTTCAGATCAGGGGGGCCATTCCTCCCAATCACGCCCTTCCAGGTCTCACTGTCATTGCCCACGTGAGCATTGAAGTCTCCCAGCAGAACGAGGGAGTCCCCAGAAGGTATGCCCTCTAGCACCCCCCTCCAGGGACTCCAAAAAGGGTGGATACTCCGAACTGCTGTTCGGTGCATACGCACAAACAACAGTTAGGACCCGTCCCCCCACCCGAAGGCGAAGGGAGGCTACCCTCTCGTCCACCGGGGTAAACCCCAATGTACAGGCTCCAAGTTGGGGGGCAATAAGTATACCCGCACCTGCTCGGCGCCTCTCACCGGGGGCAACTCCAGAGTGGTATAGAGTCCAGCCCCTCTCAAGGAGATTGGTTCCAGAGTCCAAGCTGTGCGTCGAGGTGAGTCCAACTATATCTAGCCGGAACCTCTCAACTTCGCGCACTAGCTCAGGCTCCTTCCCCTTCAGAGAGGTGACATTCCACGTCCCAAGAGCCAGTTTCTGTAGCCGAGGATCGGACCGCCAAGGTCCCCGCCTTCGGCCACCACCCAACTCACACTGCACCCGACCTCCTTGGCCCCTCCCATAGGTGGTGAGCCCATTGGAAGGGGGACCCACGTTGCCTCTTCGGGCTGTGCCCGGCCGAGCCCCATGGGTGCAGGCCCGGCCACCAGGCGCTCGCCTACTAAATTTAATACTAAAAGCAAAGTCTATCAAATAACATCATTTGTGATATAACACACACGTAAATTATACTGAGCATCTGGACAGGGAGGAAGACTGAAAGAGGGGACAAAATGTCAGGTTAAGTTAAAAGCCTTTCTGAACAGATGAGATTTAAGTTGCTTGTTTTTTTTAAATGAATGGAGTCAGCTGATTTAATTCATGTTGGGAGGTCATTCTAAAGTCTGGGCATACAGCTAAAGGCCCAGTCACCCAGAGAGTGCAGGTTAGTGTGGGGCACAACAAGATGGCCAGAAACAGAGGACCTTAGTGGATGAATAGGAGCAGAGCGATGGAGAAGGTCCCTGATGTAGTCTGGTGTGAGGACACTTAAAGCTTGGTAGATTAATAATAGAATGTTATGTTCAATCCTAAAAGACACAGGACGCCAGTGAAGGAGAAGCAGGATGGCTGCTATGTGCTCACTGTTACTGGTTCACTTTAGGAATCCTGCAGCAGAGTTTTGAATCAAGTGGAGCTGTAATATAAGATTAGAAGCAGCATCTGCCTGTAGGGAGTTACAATAATTGATGCGGGATGTGATAAAAGCATGGACAAGTTTCTCAGCATTAAAAAAGGAGAGGAATGAGCGAATACGGGATATGTTACAGAGGTGGAAGTAGGAAAGCTTTTTAATGTGGTTTATGTGGGTGAAATAAGAAAGGGGAGAATCAAAAGTGACACCAAGGTTCCTTGTGTCAGAAGAAGGTCTGATGAGATCACCGTGAAGAGTGACTGAGAAGGAGCTCATTTTCTTAAGTTGTGCTTTAGTACCAATTTGCAGGAGTTCAGATTTGTTGCAATTTAACTTTAAAGAGTTCTGCTCCATCTAGGTGTTAATTTCAGTGAGGCAAGTTGTGAGCTGAGAAAGCGCTGATGAAGTTTCATTTTTAACATTGAAAAAGAGTTGAGTATCATCTCCATAAAAATGATAACCCAGTCCATAGCTACGAATGATATGGCCAAGGGGAAGCATATAGATACAGTAGAGCAGAGGGCCAAGGAAAGAGCCCTGAGGAACTCCTTGTGTGGCTGTGCTGAGCTGGATCTGCTGTTGCCAAGATTCTTGTCTGTTAGTCAGATAGGACTTAAACCACTGGAAGGCAGTGCCAGAGATACCCAGCATGTTCTCCATTCTGGACCGTGGAATGTCATGTCTGACAGTGTCGAATGTTTCACAGCTGTGCTGCACCCTGAAACTGGACTAAAAAGGTTTCATCAAATTATTAGAAGTTAAGTAATTAGTGAGTTGGGAGACTACAATACGCTCAAGAACTTTTGACAGAAAAGGTAATTGAGAAAAAGTCAAGACCAGACTTTTTAACAGTGGGGTTACAGAAGCAATTTTTAAAGCGGCAGGCACAAAGCCAGTGTCATGGGATGTATTTATTTTTGTTGTAATAGTCACGATTATGGGATGAAGGCAGGATTTAAGAAGTGTGGTGGAGATGGGGTCCAGTACATGGATAGTGGGTCTCATCTTACAAAGCAGGCCGTTAACAAATGCAGATGTGACTGTTGAAAATTCAGAAAAAGAGCTGGATAGAGTGGGAAGACAGGGAAGGATATAAATGGATGATAGATTTATGTTATTTCAGTTATTTAGATCTTTATTTTTATTGTGGAAAAGACTTTGGTAGAGATAATTGGGCCAGATGCAGATTGAAGTAGTTTATTAACTACAGAGAACAAAACCCTTGAGTTATCATGGCCACTTTATATTATTCTGCCATACTGCGTGTTCTTGGCTGCAGATAGTGCATTCCTGTAAGCCCTTTGTTGGTCAGAGAAAGCTTGGATGTGCACAGTGAGGCTAGTCTTACGTGACATTCTCAAAGTGTCAGCCAGCTGCTTTCAAGACAATAACTCTGAATTGTACCATGGATCTGAGCACTTAAAGGAAACCTTCTTATGCTATAAAGGAGCTGTTTTATTTAGTGCTGAAAGAAGGGCTGTGTCATAGTAGTCAACAAGATTATCTAGTGTTGATGGAATAGGTGGAGACAGAAAAAGATCAAAAATAGAACTAGCAAGGATAGAAGGACAGATATTTTTAAGATTTCTGAAAGAAATTTGACATTTACTGGTAAGAGGAGGGAAGAGGTAATGAGACAGTGAAAACTACAGGTTTATGATCAGAGAGTCCCAAATCATAGCTATAAGTGTTGCTGACCGATAAGCTGAATGTGTAGATCAGGTCTATATATGACCACCAGAGTGAGTAGGAAAATCACCATGTTGCACCAAATCAAAACAGTCCAGTAAGGATAGGAATTCATTTTTCAGCGTGCATGTAGTAATGTTAATATTGAGGGTGAAATTGCCAAGAAGAATGACTCTCTGCGAAAGTGAACTTACATGGGTTAATTTTTCGGTCAGTTCAGATAAAAAAAGATGCATTGTATTTTGGGGACGATACAGAACAATGACGAAGACAGGACCTGATTTCGTTATTAGCCAGGCACTCCAAAGATAATGAGCAGTCAATTGGGATTCTTTTGATGTTTAATTCCACTCTAACAATTACTGTGACTCCTCCACCTTGTCTTGAGCTGTGAGGCTCCGTGAAGTAAATGTATCCAGATGGTGTCACCTCCATCAGAGACGTAAAATCGTTTGGTTTTTGCCAGGTTTCTGTTAAGCATAGCAAGTCAAAGTTGAAGTCTTTAATGAATTTCTGATAGCACCAGAGTTTTGCCATTAAGATATCTTGAGTTAAACAATGTAATATTAACTGACAAGGGGTTCATTTTGGACAGATACATAATCAGAGTTTATTTTAACAAATTGCAGATTTGGCACAATAACACTCCTATGTCCAAAGCCATGAATAGGATGGCGTGTTCTTGAACAAATATTGCCATTGAACTTTCCATTTGCAGCTCCATGGTGGTGACAACCTGACATGCAATGTAAATATTTTGGGTGCCACACAATGCCAGTGTCTTTTAAGACATTCCAATCTGACCATTTGCTCTTGGCAAACGGTTTAATATGAATGAGTTTGTCACAAGAGTATTTTAGCCTAGTACATAGCAATACTTATCTGATAGTAGCAGAGAAGCTGCACAGCACAATGGAGAAGGTGAGTCGGATGGGGTAGGGTGGCACAGATGAGTGGCAATTGCAAGCAGCAGAAGAAGCATAGTAGGAGATATTAGAAGATGCACATGAAGATTCCAGAATTTGGAGGTTCCAAATTACAGCCACATTCATATAATGCTGGATATTACAGGCGCAATCACCCCAAAGCCGCAAGCCAGGTAGGTGTAAAATCAGATTATTTCTCCACCATTAAGCACGTATAGAAGTAATCGAGAGCAATCCAGTATATGCATTATAATCAAGAAAACAGACCATCCCTGGCTTAAAGATCGCCACGGCGCAAAGAAATGTTCATGAGTCATTCTGTGAACCATAGAAAAATTCATTTGTCCCCGAGGATGTGAACACAATCAAGGCAAAGTCCATAAAGTCTATAAAAATAAATCCAAATCAGTACAGTTCGAGTGAAATGCATCAATGAACTATATATACAATAAAAAAGCGATGTATAAGAAGCACAAATTTAACACAAATTTTAACAAAAAGTGTTGTTAACAAGTAGGAGCGTCAGCAACATGCATGTGCCAGTGTCCCCTCCCAAGGTGTAAGTTTTTTATTTTTTTGCTCCTGTATGCATCTGAAATTCCCCTAGGGCAGGGGTCGGCAACCCGCGGCTCTGGAGCCGCATGCGGCTCTTCAGCCTCCTTGTAATGGCTCCTTTTGGCCTTGACAAAAAAAAAAAAAAAACATGAAAATGAATAACGGCAATTTCTTAATTTAATTTGTATATAATATATGTAATATATATAATGTTTATTTACTACTACTACTGTTATACACTACTGTTATACATCTAATTTTTATTTTTATTTTTTATTTATAATTTGTCAACTAAAATATGCGTCACATCTACGTCTATAGCCCTCGCCTTTACCTGCAGGTGGCTTCTGGAGTGTGCGACCCCTGCACTAACCATGAATAAATCCCAAAAATGAAAAATCCCAGAAGAGAACAGAGAGTTTAATTCTGCGTGGACAGAAGCATTTGCCTTCACCGCCAACGACGCTGGCTTACCGGTGTGCTTAATATGTGGCGATAAATTATCGAACAACAAAAAATGTAACGTTGAAAGACATTTTCGAAACAAGCACTCAGCATTCACTGAAAAATACCCAAGTGAAGATGAGCGAAAGAGAGCAATTTCGGAACTGCAACGGAAAGCTGAACAGAGCAAACATACTTTCAAAAAGTGGATCACTTCTCCACAATCAACTACAGCTGCTAGTTTTGTGGCAGCTCAAGAGATCGTAAGGAGGGGTAAGCCGTTCACAGACGGAGAATACATGAAAGAATCGTTCATAAAAATATCAGAGCATCTATTCTTTGACTTTAAATGTTTTGGCGTAGGATGTTTTGGTGTTTGAGCGCATTATGACAGTATTTGCCAGAGATGTACAGAAAGGTACACTCTCTCACTTCCCCTCCCTGAGAGAGTTCAAAGCAGTGAACATTCACATAAATTGTGATTATTTCCACCGTACAATTATTGCAATGCAAGCTGCATTTAGAGAAAGATTCAGTGAGTTCAGAAAGAAAAAAACCACTCTCTCCTTCCCTGGACATCGACCCATCCCTGCTGAACACATCCGCATTCACAGGAGTAAGTAAGCCCGATCTAGAAATTGAACTGGCCGCATAGCAGATAAAGATTTATGGGTGTCCAAGTTCAAATGCCTGACAGCGGATCTTGAAGAAGTCGCCCGTCAGAAGGCTACTCTCGCTAAAGAGCACAAATGGACTGATATTGAAAACCTCCCCAAACCCGACAAACTTGTTTTCAATACATGGAGTGCCATTCCCGAAACATATATGAACATGAAAAAATATGCATTTGGAGTCCTGTCCATCTTTGGCTCAACATACTTATGTGAGCAAGTTTTCTCAAGAATGAACTTCATAAAGTCCAAATATCGCTCCCACCTCACACATGAGCCTGCAGTCCTGTGTGAAGGTCAAAGTCACATCGTATAGCCCCGACATAGAACAACAACAACATTTATTTATATAGCACATTTTCATACAAAAAGTAGCTCAAAGTGCTAGAGATGATCTGCAGCGAACTTCAGAAACAGAAGTCACATTAAACAGGTGAGAACAATAGCATTTAATAGGCTAATATTTAAAAAAAAAAAAAAAAAAAAAACACATTTATTTCAGACCCGGAGCTGATGTCGGTTTTTTTGTATGTTCAGGTGCTTCAGTTGATTGCTGGCTGAGAGGGAAACCTGAAGAGGATGAGAGCACACTGAAATGGAATTTTATGTTTACTTTTTTAAAGCTGCTAAGCTACAGCTAAATGTTTTATTTATATTAAAGTGGGCTAGTTTTTATTTTAATTTTATACAGGTATAGGAAGGACTCAAATAGGCCTGCAGAGTTCAGTTAAATTTATTTCAAAGTAGGCCTACACATGCACACTGCACTTCTGTTTGTTGTATTCCGTGGTTGTAACATGTAAAATCTAAAAAAAGATTAAAACTTTTAAAAGTTTATAAGCTGTGTTATGTTTTGCGGCTGCAGACTATTTTTCTTTGGAGGAAGAGGGAGCAAAATGGCTCTTTTGATAGTGAAGGTTGCAGACCCCTGCCCTAGGGATTAATACAGTTTATCTAATCTCTAATCTGCTGTACTGTTTTGTCTGGTGATCATCCATTTTTCCAGGGATACAAACTGACACATACAGTATGTGATGCAGTAGTGCAGTATATGCGTCCACACAAGTCAGCCTATTTTCACTATTTTTTTTCCAACTCTGTAGTCCTGTTTCCCTCTTTAGGAACTAGGCTTTAGCTAGGCAGGCACTCACATCTGTTCATGTAGGGGCTGGAGAGAAAAGTAAATATGTGTTAGGCAAGTTAGGTACATATCATATGTGTGGGTAAAAAAATAATAATATCCATATGTGAAAAATATAATATATATAAATAATATATGTATCTGCCTAATTGGCAATACGTCTGTTTGGTATACTAATACTAAAAACAGCAACAAGCTGTTTCCTCTCTTTTTCCTGCTGTAACACAATACCCGTTGTTTAAGATGCAGAAAAACAGGACATGTGGATTCTACTTTCCTACACACATTGGTATAGAGACATGAAGTGGTTTGGATTACAATTTACATATATTCCAATGTAAAATTCATGGTATTTGCCAGTTTCTTTTTTTAGAAAGATTAGATTATATTTTATGAAATAAAAGGTCTCCTTTTCTTAATTAATATCATGGCTTACTTTTTCTTCCACATATAGCTATTTAATTTTTAAATGACCATTTAGGTTGTCTTTTATATTTCTGTGGAGGTGCACAACACAGTGCTATATTGGGAAAAAAAAGTTATCCAAAGCAACAGAACTGCCTTCTCTCCTAATAAAGGTTGGGTGAGTGGCTGAATAGGGGATACTTTAATCTTTCCAGCTGACAGATTTCAGGTGATACGCCTTGTCAAGCTGAATAGGAGTGCAGTGCATGCTGATGAAAGTGGAACACAAAACAGGATTCTTAGTATTCTGCTTAGTTAAATTGTGCAGGTTTTGATTCCCATGGCAAAAATAACCTGGAGCTCAGTGGTGATGATTAGTGATGAGCGAACCCTGCTGGATTTACTTCGCCTTGAGTTTGGCAAAAGTGTGAAAATGTTCAGGAAT